>NW_026893680.1:0-307674 GCF_032452875.1 Bos javanicus | reverse complement strand
CTGTGTTCCATGATTATTGCCTGCTGACTGTTTGATTCGTGCCTACTCAGCTCTTTGTTTATTGCCTCCAGAGGCACATGATCAGTGTATGATAGCAAACATGATCAGCGCATGATCAGTCACATGATCAGTGCCATTAAGTCACGTGATCACTACATGATAGTCATGTGATCAGTCCATGCTCAGTCACGGTATCAGTGCATGATCAGCCACGTGATCAGTGCATGATCTGTCACATGATTAGTGTATGATCATCCACGTGATCAGTGCATGGGCAGTCATGTGATCAGTGCATGATATAGACGTGATCAGTGCATGATCAGTCTCGTGATCAGTGCATGATCAGCCACGTGATCAGTGCATGATCAGCCACGTGATCAGTGCATGATCAGTCACGTGATCAGTGCATGATCAGTCACGTGACCAGTACATGGTAGCTGCGTGATCATGCATGATCAGCCACGTGATCAGTGCATGATAGCCACGTGATCAGTGCATGATCAGTCACGTGATCAGTGCATGATCAGTCACGTGATCAGTGCATGATCAGCCACGTGATCAGTGCATGATCAGCACGTGATCAGTGTATGTCAGCCACGTGATCAGTGCATGATAGCCACGTGATCAGTGCATGATAGCCACGTGATCAGTGCATGATCAGTCACGTGATCATGTGTGATCAGCCACGTGATCAGTGCATGATCAGCCACGTGATCAGTGCATGATCAATTACGTGATCAGTGCATGATCAGTCACGTGATCAGTGCATGGTTGCTACGTGATCAGTGCATGATCAGCCACGTGATCAGTGCATGATAGCCACGTGATCAGTGCATGATCAGTTACGTGATCAGTGTATGATCAGCCACGTGATCAGTGCATGGTCAGACACGTGATCAGTGCATGATCAGCCACGTGATCAGTGCATGATATCCACGTGATCAGTGCATGATCATCACGTGATCAGTGTATGATCAGCCACGTGAACAGTGCATGCTCAGTCACGTGATCTGGGCCTGCTGAGCTGCGTGATTACTGTCTGCTCATCTGCTTGACAATTGCCAGCTGAGCTGCACGATTCCTGCCTGCTCAGCTGCTTGATTATTGCCAGCTGAGCAGCATGATTCCTCACACCTGTGTTCCATGATTATTGCCTGCTGACTGTTTGATTCGTGCCTACTCAGCTCTTTGTTTATTGCCTCCAGAGGCACATGATCAGTGTATGATAGCAAACATGATCAGCGCATGATCAGTCACATGATCAGTGCCATTAAGTCACGTGATCACTACATGATAGTCATGTGATCAGTCCATGCTCAGTCACGGTATCAGTGCATGATCAGCCACGTGATCAGTGCATGATCTGTCACATGATTAGTGTATGATCATCCACGTGATCAGTGCATGGGCAGTCATGTGATCAGTGCATGATATAGACGTGATCAGTGCATGATCAGTCACGTGATCAGTGCATGATCAGCCACGTGATAGTGCATGATCAGCCACGTGATCAGTGCATGATCAGTCACGTGATCAGTGCATGATCAGTCATGTGACCAGTACATGGTAGCTGCGTGATCATGGCATGATCAGCCACGTGAGCAGTGCATGATAGCCACGTGATCAGTGCATGATCAGTCACGTGATCAGTGCATGATCAGTCACGTGATCAGTGCATGATCAGCCACGTGATCAGTGCATGATCAGGCACGTGATCAGTGTATGTCAGCCACGTGATCAGTGCATGATAGCCACGTGATCAGTGCATGATAGCCACGTGATCAGTGCATGATCAGTCACGTGATCATGTGTGATCAGCCACGTGATCAGTGCATGATCAGCCACGTGATCAGTGCATGATCAATTACGTGATCAGTGCATGATCAGTCACGTGATCAGTGCATGGTTGCTACGTGATCAGTGCATGATCAGCCACGTGATCAGTGCATGATAGCCACGTGATCAGTGCATGATCAGTTACGTGAGCACTGTATGATCAGCCACGTGATCAGTGCATGGTCAGACACGTGAACAGTGTATGATCAGCCACGTGATCAGTGCATGATATCCAAGTGATCAGTGCATGATCATCACGTGATCAGTGTATGATCAGCCACGTGAACAGTGCATGCTCAGTCACGTGATCTGGGCCTGCTGAGCTGCGTGATTACTGTCTGCTCATCTGCTTGACAATTGCCAGCTGAGCTGCACGATTCCTGCCTGTCATCTGCTTGACAATTGCCAGCTGTGCTGCGTAATTCCTGCCTGCTCAGCTGCTTGATTATTGCCAGCTGAGCAGCATGATTCCTCACACCTGAGTTCCATGATTATTGCCTGCTGACTGTTTGATTCGTGCCTACTCAGCTCTTTGTTTATTGCCTCCAGAGGCACATGATCAGTGTATGATAGCAAACATGATCAGCGCATGATCAGTCACATGATCAGCGCCATTAAGTCACGTGATCACTACATGATAGTCATGTGATCAGTCCATGCTCAGTCACGGTATCAGTGCATGATCAGCCACGTGATCAGTGCATGATCTGTCACAAGATTAGTGTATGATCATCCACGTGATCAGTGCACAGGCAGTCATGTGATCAGTGCATGATATAGACGTGATCAGTGCATGATCAGTCTCGTGATCAGTGCATGATAGCCACGTGATCAGTGCATGATCAGTCACCTGATGGGTGTATGATCATTCACGTGACCTGTACATGGTAGCTACATGATCATTGCATGATCAGCCACGTGAGTAGTGCATGATAGCCACGTGATCACTGCATGATCAGTCACGTGATCAGTGCATGATCAGTCATGTGACCAGTACATGGTAGCTGCGTGATCATGGCATGATCAGCCACGTGAGCAGTGCATGATAGCCACGTGATCAGTGCATGATCAGACACGTGATCAGTGCATGATCAGTCACGTGATCAGTGCATGATCAGCCACGTGATCAGTGCATGATCAGGCACGTGATCAGTGTATGTCAGCCACGTGATCAGTGCATGATAGCCACGTGATCAGTGCATGATCATTCACGTGATCAGTGCATGATCAGTCACGTGATCAGTGTGTGATCAGCCACGTGATCAGTGCATGCTCAGTCACGTGATCAGGGCCTGCTGAGCTGCGTGATTACTGTCTGCTCATCTGCTTGACAATTGCCAGCTGAGCTGCACGATTCCTGCCTGTCATCTGCTTGACAATTGCCACCTGTGCTGTGTAATTCCTGCCTGCTCATCTACTTGATTATTGCCAGCTGAGCAGCATGATTTCTCAGAGGTGAGTTACATGATTATAGCCTGCTGACTGATTCCTGCCTACTCAGCTCTATGTTCATTGCCTCCATAGGCACATGATCAGTGTATGACACCAAACATGATCAGCACATGATCAGTCACATGATCAGTGCATGATAAGCCACGTGATCAGTGCATGATCAATTATGTGATCAGTGCATGATCAGTCATGTGACAGTACATGGTAGCTGCGTGATCATTGCATGATCAGCCACGTGAGCAGTGCATGATAGCCACGTGATCAGTGCATGATCAGTCACGTGATCAGTGCATGATCAGTTACGTGATCAGTGCATGATCAGTCACATGATCAGTGCATGATCAATTACCTGATCAGTGCATGATCAGTCACGTGATCAGTGCATGGCAGCTCCGTGATCAGTGCATGATCAGCCACGTGATCAGTGCATGATAGCCACGTGATCAGTGCATGATAGCCACGTGATCAGTGCATGATCAGTCACGTGATCGTGTGTGATCAGCCACGTGATCAGTGCATGATAGCCACGTGATCAGTGCATGATAGCCACGTGATCAGTGCATGATCATTCACGTGATCAGTGCATGATCAGTCACGTGATACAGTGTGATCAGCCACGTGATCAGTGCATGATGAGCCACGTGATCAGTGCATGATCAATTACGTGATCAGTGCATGATCAGTCACGTGACCAGTACATGGTAGCTACGTGATCATTGCATGATCAGCCACGTGATCAGTGCATGATAGCTACGTGATCAGTGCATGATAGCCACGTGATCAGTGCATGATCAGTCACGTGATACATGTGTGATCAGCCACGTGATCAGTGCATGATGAGCCACGTGATCAGTGCAGGATCAATTACGTGATCAGTGCATGATCAGTCACGTGACAGTACATGGTTGCTACGTGATCCTTGCATGATCAGCCACGTGAGCAGAGCATGATAGCCACGTGATCAGTGCATGATCAGTCACGTGATCAGTACATGATCAGTCACGTGAACAGTGCATGATCATTTACGTGATCTGTGCATGATCAGTCACGTGACCAGTATATGGTAGTTACGTGATCATTCCATGATCAGCCACGTGAGCAGTGCATGATAGCCACGTGATCAGTGCATGATCAGTTACGTGAGCAGAGTATGATCAGCCACGTGATCAGTGCATGAGTGCCACGTGATCAGTGCATGATATGTCACGTGACAGGTGTGTGATCAGCCACGTGAACAGTGCATGTTCAGCCACGTGATCAGTGCATGATAGCCACGTGATCAGTGCATGATCAGTTACGTGAGCAGTGTATGATCAGCCACGTGATCAGTGCATGGTCAGACACGTGAACAGTGTATGATCAGCCACGTGATCAGTGCATGATATCCAAGTGATCAGTGCATGATCATCACGTGATCAGTGTATGATCAGCCACGTGAACAGTGCATGCTCAGTCACGTGATCTGGGCCTGCTGAGCTGCGTGATTACTGTCTGCTCATCTGCTTGACAATTGCCAGCTGAGCTGCACGATTCCTGCCTGCTCAGCTGCTTGATTATTGCCAGCTGAGCAGCATGATTCCTCACACCTGAGTTCCATGATTATTGCCTGCTGACTGTTTGATTCGTGCCTACTCAGCTCTTTGTTTATTGCCTCCAGAGGCACATGATCAGTGTATGATAGCAAACATGATCAGCGCATGATCAGTCACATGATCAGTGCCATTAAGTCACGTGATCACTACATGATAGTCATGTGATCAGTCCATGCTCAGTCACGGTATCAGTGCATGATCAGCCACGTGATCAGTGCATGATCTGTCACATGATTAGTGTATGATCATCCACGTGATCAGTGCATGGGCAGTCATGTGATCAGTGCATGATATAGACGTGATCAGTGCATGATCAGTCTCGTGATCAGTGCATGATCAGCCACGTGATCAGTGCATGATCAGCCACGTGATCAGTGCATGATCAGTCACGTGATCAGTGCATGATCAGTCATGTGACCAGTACATGGTAGCTGCGTGATCATGCATGATCAGCCACGTGATCAGTGCATGATAGCCACGTGATCAGTGCATGATCAGTCACGTGATCAGTGCATGATCAGTCACGTGATCAGTGCATGATCAGCCACGTGATCAGTGCATGATCAGGCACGTGATCAGTGCATGTCAGCCAAGTGATCAGTGCATGATAGCCACGTGATCAGTGCATGATAGCCACGTGATCAGTGCATGATCAGTCACGTGATCATGTGTGATCAGCCACGTGATCAGTGCATGATGAGCCACGTGATCAGTGCATGATCAATTACGTGATCAGTGCATGATCAGTCACGTGACCAGTACATGGTTGCTACGTGATCAGTGCATGATCAGCCACGTGATCAGTGCATGATAGCCACGTGATCAGTGCATGATCAGTTACGTGATCAGTGCATGATCAGCCACGTGATCAGTGCATGGTCAGACACGTGATCAGTGTATGATCAGCCACGTGATCAGTGCATGATATCCAAGTGATCAGTGCATGATCATCACGTGATCAGTGTATGATCAGCCACGTGAACAGTGCATGCTCAGTCACGTGATCAGGGCCTGCTGAGCTGCGTGATTACTGTCTGCTCATCTGCTTGACAATTGCCAGCTGAGCTGCACGATTCCTGCCTGTCATCTGCTTGACAATTGCCAGCTGTGCTGCGTAATTCCTGCCTGCTCAGCTGCTTGATTATTGCCAGCTGAGCAGCATGATTCCTCACACCTGAGTTCCATGATTATTGCCTGCTGACTGTTTGATTCGTGCCTACTCAGCTCTTTGTTTATTGCCTCCAGAGGCACATGATCAGTGTATGATAGCAAACATGATCAGCGCATGATCAGTCACATGATCAGCGCCATTAAGTCACGTGATCACTACATGATAGTCATGTGATCAGTCCATGCTCAGTCACGGTATCAGTGCATGATCAGCCACGTGATCAGTGCATGATCTGTCACAAGATTAGTGTATGATCATCCACGTGATCAGTGCATGGGCAGTCATGTGATCAGTGCATGATATAGACGTGATCAGTGCATGATCAGTCTCGTGATCAGTGCATGATAGCCACGTGATCAGTGCATGATCAGTCACCTGATGGGTGTATGATCATTCACGTGACCTGTACATGGTAGCTACGTGATCATTGCATGATCAGCCACGTGAGTAGTGCATGACAGCCACGTGATCAGTGCATGATCAGCCACGTGATCAGTGCATGATCAGGCACGTGATCAGTGTATGTCAGCCACGTGATCAGTGCATGATAGCCACGTGATCAGTGCATGATCAGTCACGTGATCAGTGCATGATCAGTCACGTGATCAGTGCATGATCAGCCACGTGATCAGTGCATGATCAGCCACGTGATCAGTGCATGATCAATTACGTGATCAGTGCATGATCAGTCACGTGATCAGTGCATGGTAGCTACGTGATCATTGCATGATCAGCCACGTGATCAGTGCATGATAGCCACGTGATCAGTGCATGATAGCCACGTGATCAGTGCATGATCAGTCATGTGATACGTGTGTGATCAGCCACGTGATCAGTGCATGATATCCACGTGATCAGTGCATGACAGCCACGTGATCAGTGCATGAGAGCCACGTGATCAGTGCATGATCAGTCACGTGATACATGTGTGATCAGCCACGTGATCAGTGCATGATGAGCCACGTGATCAGTGCAGGATCAATTACGTGATCAGTGCATGATCAGTCACGTGACCAGTACATGGTTGCTACGTGATCATTGCATGATCAGCCACGTGAGCAGAGCATGATAGCCACGTGATCAGTGCATGATCAGTCACGTGATCAGTACATGATCAGTCACGTGATCAGTGCATGATCATTTACGTGATCTTTGCATGATCAGTCACGTGACCAGTATATGGTTGCTACGTGATCATTCCATGACGAGCCACGTGAGCAGTGCATGATAGCCACGTGATGTGTGCATGAGTTACGTGAGCAGAGTATGATCAGCCACGTGATCAGTGCATGAGTGCCACGTGATCAGTGCATGATATGTCACGTGACAGGTGTGTGATCAGCCACGTGAACAGTGCATGTTCAGCCACGTGATCAGTGCATGATAGCCACGTGATCAGTGCATGATCAGTTACGTGAGCAGTGTATGATCAGCCACGTGATCAGTGCATGGTCAGACACGTGAACAGTGTATGATCAGCCACGTGATCAGTGCATGATATCCAAGTGATCAGTGCATGATCATCACGTGATCAGTGTATGATCAGCCACGTGAACAGTGCATGCTCAGTCCCGTGATCTGGGCCTGCTGAGCTGCGTGATTACTGTCTGCTCATCTGCTTGACAATTGCCAGCTGAGCTGCACGATTCCTGCCTGTCATCTGCTTGACAATTGCCAGCTGTGCTGCGTAATTCCTGCCTGCTCAGCTGCTTGATTATTGCCAGCTGAGCAGCATGATTCCTCACACCTGAGTTCCATGATTATTGCCTGCTGACTGTTTGATTCGTGCCTACTCAGCTCTTTGTTTATTGCCTCCAGAGGCACATGATCAGTGTATGATAGCAAACATGATCAGCGCATGATCAGTCACATGATCAGCGCCATTAAGTCACGTGATCACTACATGATAGTCATGTGATCAGTCCATGCTCAGTCACGGTATCAGTGCATGATCAGCCACGTGATCAGTGCATGATCTGTCACAAGATTAGTGTATGATCATCCACGTGATCAGTGCACAGGCAGTCATGTGATCAGTGCATGATATAGACGTGATCAGTGCATGATCAGTCTCGTGATCAGTGCATGATAGCCACGTGATCAGTGCATGATCAGTCACCTGATGGGTGTATGATCATTCACGTGACCTGTACATGGTAGCTACATGATCATTGCATGATCAGCCACGTGAGTAGTGCATGATAGCCACGTGATCAGTGCATGATCAGTCACGTGATCAGTGCATGAGAGCCACGTGATCAGTGCATGATCAGTCACGTGATCATGTGTGATCAGCCACGTGATCAGTGCATGATGAGCCACGTGATCAGTGCATGATCAATTACGTGATCAGTGCATGATCAGTCACGTGACCAGTACATGGTTGCTACGTGATCAGTGCATGATCAGCCACGTGATCAGTGCATGATAGCCACGTGATCAGTGCATGATCAGTCACGTGATCAGTGCATGATCAGTCACGTGATCAGTGCATGATCATTTACGTGATCAGTGCATGATCAGTCACGTGACCAGTATATGGTTGCTACGTGATCATTCCATGATCAGCCACGTGAGCAGTGCATGATAGCCACGTGATGTGTGCATGAGTTACGTGAGCAGAGTATGATCAGCCACGTGATCAGTGCATGAGTGCCACGTGATCAGTGCATGATATGTCACGTGACAGGTGTGTGATCAGCCACGTGAACAGTGCATGTTCAGCCACGTGATCAGTGCATGATAGCCACGTGATCAGTGCATGATCAGTTACGTGAGCAGTGTATGATCAGCCACGTGATCAGTGCATGGTCAGACACGTGAACAGTGTATGATCAGCCACGTGATCAGTGCATGATATCCAAGTGATCAGTGCATGATCATCACGTGATCAGTGTATGATCAGCCACGTGAACAGTGCATGCTCAGTCACGTGATCTGGGCCTGCTGAGCTGCGTGATTACTGTCTGCTCATCTGCTTGACAATTGCCAGCTGAGCTGCACGATTCCTGCCTGTCATCTGCTTGACAATTGCCAGCTGTGCTGCGTAATTCCTGCCTGCTCAGCTGCTTGATTATTGCCAGCTGAGCAGCATGATTCCTCACACCTGAGTTCCATGATTATTGCCTGCTGACTGTTTGATTCGTGCCTACTCAGCTCTTTGTTTATTGCCTCCAGAGGCACATGATCAGTGTATGATAGCAAACATGATCAGTGCATGATCAGTCACATGATCAGCGCCATTAAGTCACGTGATCACTACATGATAGTCATGTGATCAGTCCATGCTCAGTCACGGTATCAGTGCATGATCAGCCACGTGATCAGTGCATGATCTGTCACATGATTAGTGTATGATCATCCACGTGATCAGTGCATGGGCAGTCATGTGATCAGTGCATGATATAGACGTGATCAGTGCATGATCAGTCCCGTGATCAGTGCATGATCAGCCACGTGATAGTGCATGATCAGCCACGTGATCAGTGCATGATCAGTCACGTGATCAGTGCATGATCAGTCATGTGACCAGTACATGGTAGCTGCATGATCATGGCATGATCAGCCACGTGATCAGTGCATGATAGCCACGTGATCAGTGCATGATCAGTTACGTGATCAGTGCATGATCAGTCACGTGATCAGTGCATGATCAGCCACGTGATCAGTGCATGATCAGTCACGTGATCAGTGTATGTCAGCCACGTGATCAGTGCATGATAGCCACGTGATCAGTGCATGATAGCCACGTGATCAGTGCATGATCAGTCACGTGATCATGTGTGATCAGCCACGTGATCAGTGCATGATGCCACGTGATCAGTGCATGATCAATTACGTGATCAGTGCATGATCAGTCACGTGATCAGTGCATGGTTGCCACGTGATCAGTGCATGATCAGCCACGTGATCAGTGCATGATAGCCACGTGATCAGTGCATGATCAGTTACGTGAGCAGTGCATGATCAGCCACGTGATCAGTGCATGGTCAGACACGTGAACAGTGTATGATCAGCCACGTGATCAGTGCATGATATCCAAGTGATCAGTGCATGATCATCACGTGATCAGTGTATGATCAGCCACGTGAACAGTGCATGCTCAGTCCCGTGATCTGGGCCTGCTGAGCTGCGTGATTACTGTCTGCTCATCTGCTTGACAATTGCCAGCTGAGCTGCACGATTCCTGCCTGTCATCTGCTTGACAATTGCCAGCTGTGCTGCGTAATTCCTGCCTGCTCAGCTGCTTGATTATTGCCAGCTGAGCAGCATGATTCCTCACACCTGAGTTCCATGATTATTGCCTGCTGACTGTTTGATTCGTGCCTACTCAGCTCTTTGTTTATTGCCTCCAGAGGCACATGATCAGTGTATGATAGCAAACATGATCAGCGCATGATCAGTCACATGATCAGCGCCATTAAGTCACGTGATCACTACATGATAGTCATGTGATCAGTCCATGCTCAGTCACGGTATCAGTGCATGATCAGCCACGTGATCAGTGCATGATCTGTCACAAGATTAGTGTATGATCATCCACGTGATCAGTGCACAGGCAGTCATGTGATCAGTGCATGATATAGACGTGATCAGTGCATGATCAGTCCGTGATCAGTGCATGATAGCCACGTGATCAGTGCATGATCAGTCACCTGATGGGTGTATGATCATTCACGTGACCTGTACATGGTAGCTACATGATCATTGCATGATCAGCCACGTGAGTAGTGCATGATAGCCACGTGATCACTGCATGATCAGTCACGTGATCAGTGCATGATCAGTCATGTGACCAGTACATGGTAGCTGCGTGATCATGCATGATCAGCCACGTGATCAGTGCATGATAGCCACGTGATCAGTGCATGATCAGACACGTGATCAGTGCATGATCAGTCACGTGATCAGTGCATGATCAGCCACGTGATCAGTGCATGATCAGGCACGTGATCAGTGCATGTCAGCCACGTGATCAGTGCATGATAGCCACGTGATCAGTGCATGATCAGCCACGTGATCAGTGCATGATCAGTCACGTGATCAGTGTGTGATCAGCCACGTGATCAGTGCATGCTCAGTCACGTGATCAGGGCCTGCTGAGCTGCGTGATTACTGTCTGCTCATCTGCTTGACAATTGCCAGCTGAGCTGCACGATTCCTGCCTGTCATCTGCTTGACAATTGCCACCTGTGCTGCGTGATTCCTGCCTGCTCATCTGCTTGATTATTGCCAGCTGAGCAGCATGATTTCTCAGAGCTGAGTTCCATGATTATAGCCTGCTGACTGATTCGTGCCTACTCAGCTCTTTGTTCATTGCCTCCAGAGGCACATGATCAGTGTGTGACACCAAACATGATCAGCACATGATCAGTCACATGATCAGTGCATGATAAGCCACGTGATCAGTGCATGATCAATTATGTGATCAGTGCATGATCAGTCATGTGACAGTACATGGTAGCTGCGTGATCATTGCATGATCAGCCACGTGATCAGTGCATGATAGCCACGTGATCAGTGCATGATCAGTCACGTGATCAGTGCATGATCAGTCACGTGATCAGTGCATGATCAGTCACGTGATCAGTGCATGATCAATTACCTGATCAGTGCATGATCAGTCACGTGACCAGTGCATGGCAGCTCCGTGATCATTGCATGATCAGCCACGTGATCAGTGCATGATAGCCACGTGATCAGTGCATGATAGCCACGTGATCAGTGCATGATCAGTCACGTGATCGTGTGTGATCAGCCACGTGATCAGTGCATGTTATCCACGTGATCAGTGCATGATAGCCACGTGATCAGTGCATGATCAGTCACGTGATCAGTGCATGATCAGTCACGTGATCAGTGTGATCAGCCACGTGATCAGTGCATGATCAGCCACGTGATCAGTGCATGATCAGTCACGTGATCAGTGCATGATCAGTCACGTGATCAGTGCATGATAGCTACGTGATCAGTGCATGATCAGCCACGTGATCAGTGCATGATAGCTACGTGATCAGTGCATGATAGCCACGTGATCAGTGCATGACAGCCACGTGATCAGTGCATGATCAGTCACGTGATCATGTGTGATCAGCCACGTGATCAGTGCATGATGAGCCATGTGATCAGTGCCGATCAGCCACGTCATCAGTGCATGCGCAGTCACGTGATCAGTGCATGATAGCCACGTGATCAGTGCATGATCAGTCACGTGATCTGGACTTGATCAGCCACGTGATCAGTGCATGCAGAGTCAAGTGATCAGGGCCTGCTGAGCTTCGTGAATCCTTCCAGCTCATCTGCATGACAATTGCCAGCTGAGCTGCGTGATTCCTGTCGGCTCATCTGCTTGACAATTGCCAGCTGAGCTGCGTGATTCCTGCCTGGTCACGTGCTTGATTATTGCCAGTTGAGCAGCATGATTCGTCACTGCTGAGCTCCATGCTTATTGCCTGCTGATTGCGTGGTTCATGTCTGCTCAGCTCTTTGAGTATTGCCTCCTGAGGTCCCTGTTCGGTCGCCACCTGCCGGGGACCAGCCCCAACTGATCCAGGGTATTCGAAGGAGAGATGGCCTAGGCGACTATTTATATGCTAATCAGAGATGTCAAGAATAACAGTATGAGGAGAGCTCAGTAGGAAAATTCGGTGGAGAAAAGAGACTGAGTAGCTTGGTTTACGCGGAAGACCAATCAAACTTCAAGACAAGAAGTTTGCACCACTTACGTAGGCCGAAGGCGCCCTCTCGTATAGCGAAAGGTGCCTCACCCTAGACACCTTCTCGAGTGGGTCTTAGCAGCCCAGGCATAATTAGTAAGCGTGGTGGGTTCCACGCTCCAGATGGAGACTCAGCTGGAAGTTAAAGGGAAGAATGACAAGGAACTTTATGAATTGGAGCTCTAAGTTAACTCTTTGACAGAGAGAGCGAGATGGTGGTGGGGGACAGCCCCCAGTGAAATCAGAGGTGAGAGCACAAAGCAATACAGTAGGCAGACTCTGGTTTTTTGGGGGGAGATGCTCGAGAACATCCGGGTGGACTCCTGAGGCTCGATCCCGCATTTGCGTATGCCGAGCCTCCTTCCTCATGACCTTTGTCCAGAGTGGAATGCCTCCCCGGCTCCCGGCACATGATCAGTGCATGCTCAGTCACGATATCAGTGCCTGCTCAGCCACGTGATCACTGACGGCACAGTCACGTGATCAGCGCCTCTCAGTCACGTGATCACCGTATGATAAACACGTGATCAGTGAACGACCAGCCAGGTGATCACTGCATGCGCGGTCAGGTGGTCAGATCCTGATCAGCCACCTGATCAGTGCGTGCACAGTCCCCTGATCAGCGCCTGTCAGTCACTGATCACTGCCTGATAAACAGGTGATCAGTGCCTGAACAGCCACGTGATCAGTGCATGCGCAGTCACGTGATCAGTGCATGATAGCCACGTGATCAGTGCGTGCACAGTCCCTGATCAGCGCCTGTCAGTCACTGATCACTGCCTGATAAACACGTGATCAGTGCAACAGCCACGTCATCAGTGCATGCACAGTCACGTGATCAGTGCATGATAGCCACGTGATCAGTGCGTGCACAGTCCCATGATCAGCGCCTGTCAGTCACTGATCATTGCCTGATAAACACGTGATCAGTGCATGATGAGCCATGTGATCAGTGCCCGATCAGCCACGTCATCAGTGCATGCGCAGTCACGTCATCAGTGCATGATAGCCACGTGATCAGTGCATGCTCAGTCACGTGATCTGGACTTGATCAGCCACGTGATCAGTGCATGCAGAGTCACGTGATCAGGGCCTGCTGAGCTGCGTGATTCCTGCCGGCTCATCTGCATGACAATTGCCAGCTGAGCTGCGTGATTCCTGTCGGCTCATCTGCTTGACAATTGCCAGCTGAGCTGCGGGATTCCTGCCTGGTCACGTGCTTGATTATTGCCAGTTGAGCAGCATGATTCGTCTCTGCTGAGCTCCATGCTTATTGCCTGCTGATTGCGTGGTTCGTGTCTGCTCAGCTCTTTGAGTATTGCCTCCTGAGGTCCCTGTTCGGTCGCCACCTGCCGGGGACCAGCCCCAACTGATCCAGGGTATTCGAAGGAGAGATGGCCTAGGCGACTATTTATATGCTAATCAGAGATGACAAGAATAATAGTATGAGGAGAGCTCAGTAGGAAAATTCGGTGGAGAAAAGAGACTGAGTAGCTTGGTTTACGCGGAAGACCAATCAAACTTCAAGACAAGAAGTTTGCACCACTTACGTAGGCCGCAGGCGCCCTCTCGAATAGCGAAAGGTGCCTCACCCTAGACACCTTCTCGAGTGGGTCTTAGCAGCCCAGGCATAATTAGTAAGCGTGGTGGGTTCCGCGCTCCAGATGGAGACTCAGCTGGAAGTTAAAGGGAAGAATGACAAGGAACTTTATGAATTGGAGCTCTAAGTTAACTCTTTGACAGAGAGAGCGAGATGGTGGTGGGGGACAGCCCCCAGTGAAATCAGAGGTGAGAGCACAAAGCAATACAGTAGGCAGACTCCAGTTTTTTTTGGGGGGGGGGAGATGCTCGAGAATATCCGGGTGGACTCCTGAGGCTCGATCCCGCATTTGCGTATGCCGAGCCTCCTTCCTCATGACCTTTGTCCAGAGTGGAATGCCTCCCCGGCTCCCGGCACATGATCAGTGCATGCTCAGTCACGATATCAGTGCCTGCTGAGCCACGTGATCACTGACGGCACAGTCACGTGATCAGCGCCTCTCAGTCACGTGATCACCGTATGATAAACACGTGATCAGTGAAGGACCAGCCACGTGATCACTGCCTGCGCGTTCAGGTGGTCAGTCCTGATCAGCCACCTGATCAGTGCGTGCACAGTCCCCTGGTCAGCCCCTGTCAGTCACTGATCACTGCCTGATAAACACGTGATCAGTGCCCGAACAGCCACGTCATCAGTGCATGCGCAGTCACGTGATCAGTGCATGATAGCCACGTCATCAGTGCGTGCACAGTCCCATGATCAGCGCCTGTCAGTCACTGATCATTGCCTGATAAACACGTGATCAGTGCATGATGAGCCATGTGATCAGTGCCCGATCAGCCACGTCATCAGTGCATGCGCAGTCACGTCATCAGTGCATGATAGCCACGTGATCAGTGCATGCTCAGTCACGTGATCTGGACTTGATCAGCCACGTGATCAGTGCCTGCAGAGTCACGTGATCAGGGCCTGCTGAGCTGCGTGATTCCTGCCGGCTCATCTGCATGACAATTGCCAGCTGAGCTGCGTGATTCCTGTCGGCTCATCTGCTTGACAATTGCCAGCTGAGCTGCGTGATTCCTGCCTGGTCACGTGCTTGATTATTGCCAGTTGAGCAGCATGATTCGTCACTGCTGAGCTCCATGCTTATTGCCTGCTGATTGCGTGGTTCATGTCTGCTCAGCTCTTTGAGTATTGCCTCCTGAGGTCCCTGTTCGGTCGCCACCTGCCGGGACCAGCCCCAACTGATACAGGGTATTCGAAGGAGAGATGGCCTAGGCGACTATTTATATGCTAATCAGAGATGTCAAGAATAACAGTATGAGGAGAGCTCAGTAGGAAAATTCGGTGGAGAAAAGAGACTGAGTAGCTTGGTTTACGCAGAAGACCAATCAAACTTCAAGACAAGAAGTTTGCACCACTTACGTAGGCCGCAGGCGCCCATTCGAATAGCAAAAGGTGCCTCACCCTAGACACCTTCTCGAGTGGGTCTTAGCAGCCCAGGCATAATTAGTAGCGTGGTGGGTTCCGCGCTCCAGATGGAGACTCAGCTGGAAGTTAAAGGGAAGAATGAAAAGGAACTTTATGAATTGGAGCTCTAAGTTAACTCTTTGACAGAGAGAGCGAGATGGTGGTGGGGGCAGCCCCCAGTGAAATCAGAGGTGAGGCACAAAGCAATACAGTAGGCAGACTCCGGTTTTTTTGGGGGGAGATGCTCGAGAACATCCGGGTGGACTCCTGAGGCTCGATCCCGCATTTGCGTATGCCGAGCCTCCTTCCTCATGACCTTTGTCCAGAGTGGAATGCCTCCCCGGCTCCCGGCACATGATCAGTGCATGCTCAGTCACGATATCAGTGCCTGCTCAGCCACGTGATCACTGACGGCACAGTCACGTGATCAGCGCCTCTCAGTCACGTGATCACTGTATGATAAACACGTGATCAGTGAACGACCAGCCACGTGATCACTGCATGCGCGGTCAGGTGGTCAGTTCCTGATCAGCCACCTGATCAGTGCGTGCACAGTCCCCTGATCAGCGCCTGTCAGTCACTGATCACTGCCTGATAAACAGGTGATCAGTGCCCGAACAGCCACGTCATCAGTGCATGCGCAGTCACGTGATCAGTGCATGATAGCCACGTGATCAGTGCGTGCACAGTCCCATGATCAGCACCTGTCAGTCACTGATCATTGCCTGATAAACACGTGATCAGTGCATGATGAGCCATGTGATCAGTGCCCGATCAGCCACCTCATCAGTGCATGCACAGTCACGTCATCAGTGCATGATAGCCACGTGATCAGTGCATGCTCAGTCACGTGATCTGGACTTGATCAGCCACGTGATCAGTGCCTGCAGAGTCACGTGATCAGGGCCTGCTGAGCTGCGTGATTCCTGCCAGCTCATCTGCATGACAATTGCCAGCTGAGCTGCGTGATTCCTGTCGGCTCATCTGCTTGACAATTGCCAGCTGAGCTGCGTGATTCCTGCCTGGTCACGTGCTTGATTATTGCCAGTTGAGCAGCATGATTCGTCACTGCTGAGCTCCATGCTTATTGCCTGCTGATTGCGTGGTTCGTGTCTGCTCAGCTCTTTGAGTATTGCCTCCTGAGGTCCCTGTTCGGTCGCCACCTGCCGGGGACCAGCCCCAACTGATCCAGGGTATTCGAAGGAGAGATGGCCTAGGCGACTATTTATATGCTAATCAGAGATGTCAAGAATAATAGTATGAGGAGAGCTCAGTAGGAAAATTCGGTGGAGAAAAGAGACTGAGTAGCTTGGTTTACGCGGAAGACCAATCAAACTTCAAGACAAGAAGTTTGCACCACTTACGTAGGCCGCAGGCGCCCTCTCGAATAGCGAAAGGTGCCTCACCCTAGACACCTTCTCGAGTGGGTCTTAGCAGCCCAGGCATAATTAGTAAGCGTGGTGGGTTCCGCGCTCCAGATGGAGACTCAGCTGGAAGTTAAAGGGAAGAATGACAAGGAACTTTATGAATTGGAGCTCTAAGTTAACTCTTTGACAGAGAGAGCGAGATGGTGGTGGGGGACAGCCCCCAGTGAAATCAGAGGTGAGAGCACAAAGCAATACAGTAGGCAGACTCCGGTTTTTTTGGGGGAGATGCTCGAGAATATCCGGGTGGACTCCTGAGGCTCGATCCCGCATTTGCGTATGCCGAGCCTCCTTCCTCATGACCTTTGTCCAGAGTGGAATGCCTCCCCGGCTCCCGGCACATGATCAGTGCATGCTCAGTCACGATATCAGTGCCTGCTGAGCCACGTGATCACTGACGGCACAGTCACGTGATCAGCGCCTCTCAGTCACGTGATCACCGTATGATAAACACGTGATCAGTGAACGACCAGCCACGTGATCACTGCATGCGCGTTCAGGTGGTCAGTTCCTGATCAGCCACCTGATCAGTGCGTGCACAGTCCCCTGATCAGCCCCTGTCAGTCACTGATCACTGCCTGATAAACACGTGATCAGTGCCCGAACAGCCACGTCATCAGTGCATGCGCAGTCACGTGATCAGTGCATGATAGCCACGTGATCAGTGCGTGCACAGTCCCATGATCAGCGCCTGTCAGTCACTGATCATTGCCTGATAAACACGTGATCAGTGCATGATGAGCCATGTGATCAGTGCCCGATCAGCCACGTCATCAGTGCATGCGCAGTCACGTCATCAGTGCATGATAGCCACGTGATCAGTGCATGCTCAGTCACGTGATCTGGACTTGATCAGCCACGTGATCAGTGCCTGCAGAGTCACGTGATCAGGGCCTGCTGAGCTGCGTGATTCCTGCCGGCTCATCTGCATGACAATTGCCAGCTGAGCTGCGTGATTCCTGTCGGCTCATCTGCTTGACAATTGCCAGCTGAGCTGCGTGATTCCTGCCTGGTCACGTGCTTGAGTATTGCCAGTTGAGCAGCATGATTCGTCACTGCTGAGCTCCATGCTTATTGCCTGCTGATTGCGTGGTTCGTGTCTGCTCAGCTCTTTGAGTATTGCCTCCTGAGGTCCTGTTCGGTCGCCACCTGCCGGGACCAGCCCCAACTGATCCAGGGTATTCGAAGGAGAGATGGCCTAGGCGACTATTTATATGCTAATCAGAGATGTCAAGAATAATAGTATGAGGAGAGCTCAGTAGGAAAATTCGGTGGAGAAAAGAGACTGAGTAGCTTGGTTTACGCGGAAGACCAATCAAACTTCAAGACAAGAAGTTTGCACCACTTACGTAGGCCGCAGGAGCCCTCTCGAATACCGAAAGGTGCCTCACACTAGACACCTTCTCGAGTGGGTTCTAGCAGCCCAGGCATAATTAGTAAGCGTGGTGGGTTCCGCGCTCCAGATGGAGACTCAGCTGGAAGTTAAAGGAAAGAATGACAAGGAACTTTATGAATTGGAGCTGTAAGTTAACTCTTTTACAGAGAGAGCGAGATGGTGGTGGGGGACAGCCCCCAGTGAAATCAGAGGTGAGAGCACAAAGCAATACAGTAGGCAGACTCCGGTTTTTTTTGGGGGGAGATGCTCGAGAATATCCTGGTGGACTCCTGAGGCTCGATCCCGCATTTGCGCATGCCGAGCCTCCTTCCTCATGACCTTTGTCCAGAGTGGAATGCCTCCCCGGCTCCCGGCACATGATCAGTGCATGCTCAGTCACGATATCAGTGCCTGCTCAGCCAGGTGATCACTGACGGCACAGTCACGTGATCAGCGCCTCTCAGTCACGTGATCACCCTATGATAAACATGTGATCAGTGAACGACCAGCCACGTGATCACTGCATGAGCGGTCAGGTGGTCAGTTCCTGATCAGCCACCTGATCAGTGCGTGCACAGTCCCCTGATCAGCGCCTGTCAGTCACTGATCACTGCCTGATAAACAGGTGATCATTGCCCGAACAGCCACGTCATCAGTGCATGCGCAGTCACGTGATCAGTGCATGATAGCCACGTGATCAGTGCGTGCACAGTCCCATGATAAGCGCCTGTCAGTCACTGATCATTGCCTGATAAACACGTGATCAGTGCATGATGAGCCATGTGATCAGTGCCCGATCAGCCACGTCATCAGTGCATGCGCAGTCACGTCATCAGTGCATGATAGCCACGTGATCAGTGCATGCTCAGTCACGTGATCTGGACTTGATCAGCCACGTGATCAGTGCCTGCAGAGTCACGTGATCAGGGCCTGCTGAGCTGCGTGATTCCTGCCGGCTCATCTGCATGACAATTGCCAGCTGAGCTGCGTGATTCCTGTCGGCTCATCTGCTTGACAATTGCCAGCTGAGCTGCGTGATTCCTGCCTGGTCACGTGCTTGATTATTGCCAGTTGAGCAGCATGATTCGTCACTGCTGAGCTCCATGCTTATTGCCTGCTGATTGCGTGGTTCGTGTCTGCTCAGCTCTTTGAGTATTGCCTCCTGAGGTCCCTGTTCGGTCGCCACCTGCCGGGGACCAGCCCCAACTGATCCAGGGTATTCGAAGGAGAGATGGCCTAGGCGACTATTTATATGCTAATCAGAGATGTCAAGAATAATAGTATGAGGAGAGCTCAGTAGGAAAATTCGGTGGAGAAAAGAGACTGAGTAGCTTGGTTTACGCGGAAGACCAATCAAACTTCAAGACAAGAAGTTTGCACCACTTACGTAGGCCGCAGGAGCCCTCTCGAATACCGAAAGGTGCCTCACACTAGACACCTTCTCCAGTGGGTCTTAGCAGCCCAGGCATAATTAGTAAGCGTGGTGGGTTCCGCGCTCCAGATGGAGACTCAGCTGGAAGTTAAAGGGAAGAATGACAAGGAACTTTATGAATTGGAGCTGTAAGTTAACTCTTTGACAGAGAGAGCGAGATGGTGGTGGGGGACAGCCCCCAGTGAAATCAGAGGTGAGAGCACAAAGCAATACAGTAGGCAGACTCCGGTTTTTTTGGGGGAGATGCTCGAGAATATCCGGGTGGACTCCTGAGGCTCGATCCCGCATTTGCGTATGCCGAGCCTCCTTCCTCATGACCTTTGTCCAGAGTGGAATGCCTCCCCGGCTCCCGGCACATGATCAGTGCATGCTCAGTCACGATATCAGTGCCTGCTCAGCCAGGTGATCACTGACGGCACA
Source organism: Bos javanicus (assembly GCF_032452875.1). Lineage (NCBI taxonomy): Eukaryota > Metazoa > Chordata > Mammalia > Artiodactyla > Bovidae > Bos > Bos javanicus. The sequence goes on along the minus strand of NW_026893680.1, from coordinate 287,246 downwards.
GTCACGTAATCAGCGCCTCTCAGTCACGTGATCACCGTATGATAAACACGTGATCAGTGAACGACCAGCCACGTGATCACTGCATGCGCGGTCAGGTGGTCAGTTCCTGATCAGCCACCTGATCAGTGCGTGCACAGTCCCCTGATCAGCGCCTGTCAGTCACGGATCACTGCCTGATAAACAGGTGATCAGTGCCCGAACAGCCACGTCATCAGTGCATGCGCAGTCACGTGATCAGTGCATGATAGCCACGTGATCATGCACAGTGATCATCAGTCACTGATCAGATCGTGATCAGTGCATGATCAGTGCATGATAGCCACGTGATCAGTGCGTGCACAGTCCCATGATCAGCGCCTGTCAGTCACTGATCATTGCCTGATAAACACGTGATCAGTGCATGATGAGCCATGTGATCAGTGCCCGATCAGCCACGTCATCAGTGCATGCGCAGTCACGTCATCAGTGCATGATAGCCACGTGATCAGTGCATGCTCAGTCACGTGATCTGGACTTGATCAGCCACGTGATCAGTGCCTGCAGAGTCACGTGATCAGGGCCTGCTGAGCTGCGTGATTCCTGCCGGCTCATCTGCATGACAATTGCCAGCTGAGCTGCGTGATTCCTGTCGGCTCATCTGCTTGACAATTGCCAGCTGAGCTGCGTGATTCCTGCCTGGTCACGTGCTTGATTATTGCCAGTTGAGCAGCATGATTCGTCACTGCTGAGCTCCATGCTTATTGCCTGCTGATTGCGTGGTTCGTGTCTGCTCAGCTCTTTGAGTATTGCCTCCTGAGGTCCCTGTTCGGTCTCCACCTGCCGGGGACCAGCCCCAACTGATCCAGGGTATTCGAAGGAGAGATGGCCTAGGCGACTTTTTATATGCTAATCAGAGATGTCAAGAATAATAGTATGAGGAGAGCTCAGTAGGAAAATTCGGTGGAGAAAAGAGACTGAGTAGCTTGGTTTACGCGGAAGACCAATCAAACTTCAAGACAAGAAGTTTGCACCACTTACGTAGGCCGCAGGCGCCCTCTCGAATAGCGAAAGGTGCCTCACCCTAGACACCTTCTCGAGTGGGTCTTAGCAGCCCAGGCATAATTAGTAAGCGTGGTGGGTTCCGCGCTCCAGATGGAGACTCAGCTGGAAGTTAAAGGGAAGAATGACAAGGAACTTTTTGAATTGGAGCTGTAAGTTAACTCTTTGACAGAGAGAGCGAGATGGTGGTGGGGGACAGCCCCAGTGAAATCAGAGGTGAGAGCACAAAGCAATACAGTAGGCAGACTCCGGTTTTTTTGGGGGGAGATGCTCGAGAATATCCGGGTGGACTCCTGAGGCTCGATCCCACATTTGCGTATGCCGAGCCTCCTTCCTCATGACCTTTGTCCAGAGTGGAAGGCCTCCCCGGCTCCCGGCACATGATCAGTGCATGCTCAGTCACGATATCAGTGCCTGCTCAGCCACGTGATCACTGACGGCACAGTCACGTGATCAGCGCCTCTCAGTCACGTGATCACCCTATGATAAACACGTGATCAGTGAACGACCAGCCACGTGATCACTGCATGCGCGGTCAGGTGGTCAGTTCCTGATCAGCCACCTGATCAGTGCGTGCACAGTCCCCTGATCAGCGCCTGTCAGTCACTGATCACTGCCCGATAAACACGTGATCAGTGCCCGAAGAGCCACGTCATCAGTGCATGCGCAGTCACGTGATCAGTGCATGATAGCCACGTGATCAGTGCGTGCACAGTCCCATGATCAGCGCCTGTCAGTCACTGATCATTGCCTGATAAACACGTGATCAGTGCATGATGAGCCATGTGATCAGTGCCCGATCAGCCACGTCATCAGTGCATGCGCAGTCACGTCGTCAGTGCATGATAGCCACGTGATCAGTGCATGCTCAGTCACGTGATCTGGACTTGATCAGCCACGTGATCAGTGCCTGCAGAGTCACGTGATCAGGGCCTGCTGTGCTGCGTGATTCCTGCCGGCTCATCTGCATGACAATTGCCAGCTGAGCTGCGTGATTCCTGTCGGCTCATCTGCTTGACAATTGCCAGCTGAGCTGCGTGATTCCTGCCTGGTCACGTGCTTGATTATTGCCAGTTGAGCAGCATGATTCGTCACTGCTGAGCTCCATGCTTATTGCCTGCTGATGGCGTGGTTCGTGTCTGCTCAGCTCTTTGAGTATTGCCTCCTGAGGTCCCTGTTCGGTCGCCACCTGCCGGGGACCAGCCCCAACTGATCCAGGGTATTCGAAGGAGAGATGGTCTAGGCGACTATTTATATGCTAATCAGAGATGTCAAGAATAATAGTATGAGGAGAGCTCAGTAGGAAAATTCGGTGGAGAAAAGAGACTGAGTAGCTTGGTTTACGCGGAAGACCAATCAAACTTCAAGACAAGAAGTTTGCACCACTTACGTAGGCCGCAGGCGCCCTCTCGAATAGCGAAAGGTGCCTCACCCTAGACACCTTCTCGAGTGGGTCTTAGCAGCCCAGGCATAATTAGTAAGCGTGGTGGGTTCCGCGCTCCAGATGGAGACTCAGCTGGAAGTTAAAGGGAAGAATGACAAGGAACTTTCTGAATTGGAGCTGTAAGTTAACTCTTTGACAGAGAGAGCGAGATGGTGGTGGGGGACAGCCCCCAGTGAAATCAGAGGTGAGAGCACAAAGCAATACAGTAGGCAGACTCCGGTTTTTTTGGGGGGGAGATGCTCGAGAGTATCCGGGTGGACTCCTGAGGCTCGATCCCGCATTTGCGTATGCCGAGCCTCCTTCCTCATGACCTTTGTCCAGAGTGGAAGGCCTCCCCGTCTCCCGGCACATGATCAGTGCATGCTCAGTCACGATATCAGTGCCTGCTCAGCCACGTGATCACTGACGGCACAGTCACGTGATCAGCGCCTCTCAGTCACGTGATCACCCTATGATAAACACGTGATCAGTGAACGACCAGCCACGTGATCACTGCATGCGCGGTCAGGTGGTCAGTTCCTGATCAGCCACCTGATCAGTGCGTGCACAGTCCCCTGATCAGCGCCTGTCAGTCACTGATCACTGCCTGATAAACACGTGATCAGTGCCCGAACAGCCACGTCATCAGTGCATGCGCAGTCACGTGATCAGTGCATGATAGCCACGTGACCAGTGCGTGCACAGTCCCATGATCAGCGCCAGTCAGTCACTGATCATTGCCTGATAAACACGTGATCAGTGCATGATGAGCCATGTGATCAGTGCCCGATCAGCCACGTCATCAGTGCATGCGCAGTCACGTCATCAGTGCATGATAGCCACGTGATCAGTGCATGCTCAGTCACGTGATCTGGACTTGATCAGCCACGTGATCAGTGCCTGCAGAGTCACGTGATCAGGGCCTGCTGAGCTGCGTGATTCCTGCCGGCTCATCTGCATGACAATTGCCAGCTGAGCTGCGTGATTCCTGTCGGCTCATCTGCTTGACAATTGCCAGCTGAGCTGCGTGATTCCTGCCTGGTCACGTGCTTGATTATTGCCAGTTGAGCAGCATGATTCGTCACTGCTGAGCTCCATGCTTATTGCCTGCTGATTGCGTGGTTCGTGTCTGCTCAGCTCTTTGAGTATTGCCTCCTGCGGTCCCTGTTCGGTCGCCACCTGCCGGGGACCAGCCCCAACTGATCCAGGGTATTCGAAGGAGAGATGGCCTAGGCGACTATTTATATGCTAATCAGAGATGTCAAGAATAATAGTATGAGGAGAGCTCAGTAGGAAAATTCGGTGGAGAAAAGAGACTGAGTAGCTTGGTTTACGCGGAAGACCAATCAAACTTCAAGACAAGAAGTTTGCACCACTTACGTAGGCCGCAGGCGCCCTCTCGAATAGTGAAAGGTGCCTCACCCTAGACACCTTCTCGAGTGGGTCTTAGCAGCCCAGGCATAATTAGTAAGCGTGGTGGGTTCCGCGCTCCAGATGGAGACTCAGCTGGAAGTTAAAGGGAAGAATGACAAGGAACTTTATGAATTGGAGCTGTAAGTTAACACTTTGACAGAGAGAGCGAGATGGTGGTGGGGGACAGCCCCCAGTGAAATCAGAGGTGAGAGCACAAAGCAATACAGTAGGCAGACTCCGGTTTTTTTGGCGGGGAGATGCTCGAGAATATCCGGGTGGACTCCTGAGGCTCGATCCCACATTTGCGTATGCCGAGCCTCCTTCCTCATGACCTTTGTTCAGAGTGGAAGGCCTCCCCGGCTCCCGGCACATGATCAGTGCATGTTCAGTCACGATATCAGTGCCTGCTCAGGCACGTGATCACTGACGGCACAGTCACGTGATCAGCGCCTCTCAGTCACTGATCATTGCCTGATAAACACGTGATCAGTGCATGATGAGCCATGTGATCAGTGCCCGATCAGCCACGTCATCAGTGCATGCGCAGTCACGTCATCAGTGCATGATAGCCACGTGATCAGTGCATGCTCAGTCACGTGATCTGGACTTGATCAGCCACGTGATCAGTGCCTGCAGAGTCAGGTGATCAGGGCCTGCTGAGCTGCGTGATTCCTGCCGGCTCATCTGCATGACAATTGCCAGCTGAGCTGCGTGATTCCTGTCGGCTCATCTGCTTGACAATTGCCAGCTGAGCTGCGTGATTCCTGCCTGGTCACGTGCTTGATTATTGCCAGTTGAGCAGCATGATTCGTCACTGCTGAGCTCCATGCTTATTGCCTGCTGATTGCGTGGTTCGTGTCTGCTCAGCTCTTTGAGTATTGCCTCCTGAGGTCCCTGTTCGGTCGCCACCTGCCGGGGACCAGCCCCAACTGATCCAGGGTATTCGAAGGAGAGATGGCCTAGGCGACTATTTATATGCTAATCAGAGATGTCAAGAATAATAGTATGAGGAGAGCTCAGTAGGAAAATTCGGTGGAGAAAAGAGACTGAGTAGCTTGGTTTACGCGGAAGACCAATCAAACTTCAAGACAAGAAGTTTGCACCACTTACGTAGGCCGCAGGCGCCCTCTCGAATAGCGAAAGGTGCCTCACCCTAGACACCTTCTCGAGTGGGTCTTAGCAGCCCAGGCATAATTAGTAAGCGTGGTGGGTTCCGCGCTCCAGATGGAGACTCAGCTGGAAGTTAAAGGGAAGAATGACAAGGAACTTTATGAATTGGAGCTGTAAGTTAACTCTTTGACAGAGAGAGCGAGATGGTGGTGGGGGACAGCCCCCAGTGAAATCAGAGGTGAGAGCACAAAGCAATACAGTAGGCAGACTCCGGTTTTTTTGGGGGGAGATGCTCGAGAATATCCGGGTGGACTCCTGAGGCTCGATCCCGCATTTGCGTATGCCGAGCCTCCTTCCTCATGACCTTTGTCCAGAGTGGAATGCCTCCCCGGCTCCCGGCACATGATCAGTGCATGCTCAGTCACGATATCAGTGCCTGCTCAGCCACGTGATCACTGACGGCACAGTCACGTGATCAGCGCCTCTCAGTCACGTGATCACCGTATGATAAACACGTGATCAGTGAACGACCAGCCACGTGATCACTGCATGCGCGGTCAGGTGGTCAGTTCCTGATCAGCCACCTGATCAGTGCGTGCACAGTCCCCTGATCAGCGCCTGTCAGTCACTGATCACTGCCTGATAAACACGTGATCAGTGCCCGAACAGCCACGTCATCAGTGCATGCGCAGTCACGTGATCAGTGCATGATAGCCACGTGATCAGTGCGTGCACAGTCCCATGATCAGCGCCTGTCAGTCACTGATCATTGCCTGATAAACACGTGATCAGTGCATGATGAGCCATGTGATCAGTGCCCGATCAGCCACGTCATCAGTGCATGCGCAGTCACGTCATCAGTGCATGATAGCCACGTGATCAGTGCATGCTCAGTCACGTGATCTGGACTTGATCAGCCACGTGATCAGTGCCTGCAGAGTCACGTGATCAGGGCCTGCTGAGCTGCGTGATTCCTGCCGGCTCATCTGCATGACAATTGCCAGCTGAGCTGCGTGATTCCTGTCGGCTCATCTGCTTGACAATTGCCAGCTGAGCTGCGTGATTCCTGCCTGGTCACGTGCTTGATTATTGCCAGTTGAGCAGCATGATTCGTCACTGCTGAGCTCCATGCTTATTGCCTGCTGATTGCGTGGTTCGTGTCTGCTCAGCTCTTTGAGTATTGCCTCCTGAGGTCCCTGTTCGGTCGCCACCTGCCGGGGACCAGCCCCAACTGATCCAGGGTATTCGAAGGAGAGATGGCCTAGGCGACTATTTATATGCTAATCAGAGATGTCAAGAATAATAGTATGAGGAGAGCTCAGTAGGAAAATTCGGTGGAGAAAAGAGACTGAGTAGCTTGGTTTACGCGGAAGACCAATCAAACTTCAAGACAAGAAGTTTGCACCACTTACGTAGGCCGCAGGCGCCCTCTCGAATAGCGAAAGGTGCCTCACCCTAGACACCTTCTCGAGTGGGTCTTAGCAGCCCAGGCATAATTAGTAAGCGTGGTGGGTTCCGCGCTCCAGATGGAGACTCAGCTGGAAGTTAAAGGGAAGAATGACAAGGAACTTTATGAATTGGAGCTGTAAGTTAACTCTTTGACAGAGAGAGCGAGATGGTGGTGGGGGACAGCCCCCAGTGAAATCAGAGGTGAGAGCACAAAGCAATACAGTAGGCAGACTCCGGTTTTTTTGGGGGGAGATGCTCGAGAATATCCGGGTGGACTCCTGAGGCTCGATCCCGCATTTGCGTATGCCGAGCCTCCTTCCTCATGACCTTTGTCCAGAGTGGAATGCCTCCCCGGCTCCCGGCACATGATCAGTGCATGCTCAGTCACGATATCAGTGCCTGCTCAGCCACGTGATCACTGACGGCACAGTCACGTGATCAGCGCCTCTCAGTCACGTGATCACTATGATAAACACGTGATCATCACGTGATCATGATGCATGTCATGTCAGCCATGCCTGATCAGTGCACTGATCAGCCGTGATCAGTGCCCATCAGCCACGTCATCAGTGCATGCGCAGTCACGTCATCAGTGCATGATAGCCACGTGATCAGTGCATGCTCAGTCACGTGATCTGGACTTGATCAGCCACGTGATCAGTGCCTGCAGAGTCACGTGATCAGGGCCTGCTGAGCTGCGTGATTCCTGCCGGCTCATCTGCATGACAATTGCCAGCTGAGCTGCGTGATTCCTGTCGGCTCATCTGCTTGACAATTGCCAGCTGAGCTGCGTGATTCCTGCCTGGTCACGTGCTTGATTATTGCCAGTTGAGCAGCATGATTCGTCACTGCTGAGCTCCATGCTTATTGCCTGCTGATTGCGTGGTTCGTGTCTGCTCAGCTCTTTGAGTATTGCCTCCTGAGGTCCCTGTTCGGTCGCCACCTGCCGGGGACCAGCCCCAACTGATCCAGGGTATTCGAAGGAGAGATGGCCTAGGCGACTATTTATATGCTAATCAGAGATGTCAAGAATAATAGTATGAGGAGAGCTCAGTAGGAAAATTCGGTGGAGAAAAGAGACTGAGTAGCTTGGTTTACGCGGAAGACCAATCAAACTTCAAGACAAGAAGTTTGCACCACTTACGTAGGCCGCAGGCGCCCTCTCGAATAGCGAAAGGTGCCTCACCCTAGACACCTTCTCGAGTGGGTCTTAGCAGCCCAGGCATAATTAGTAAGCGTGGTGGGTTCCGCGCTCCAGATGGAGACTCAGCTGGAAGTTAAAGGGAAGAATGACAAGGAACTTTATGAATTGGAGCTGTAAGTTAACTCTTTGACAGAGAGAGCGAGATGGTGGTGGGGGACAGCCCCCAGTGAAATCAGAGGTGAGAGCACAAAGCAATACAGTAGGCAGACTCCGGTTTTTTTGGGGGGAGATGCTCGAGAATATCCGGGTGGACTCCTGAGGCTCGATCCCGCATTTGCGTATGCCGAGCCTCCTTCCTCATGACCTTTGTCCAGAGTGGAATGCCTCCCCGGCTCCCGGCACATGATCAGTGCATGCTCAGTCACGATATCAGTGCCTGCTCAGCCACGTGATCACTGACGGCACAGTCACGTGATCAGCGCCTCTCAGTCACGTGATCACCGTATGATAAACACGTGATCAGTGAACGACCAGCCACGTGATCACTGCATGCGCGGTCAGGTGGTCAGTTCCTGATCAGCCACCTGATCAGTGCGTGCACAGTCCCCTGATCAGCGCCTGTCAGTCACTGATCACTGCCTGATAAACACGTGATCAGTGCCCGAACAGCCACGTCATCAGTGCATGCGCAGTCACGTGATCAGTGCATGATAGCCACGTGATCAGTGCGTGCACAGTCCCATGATCAGCGCCTGTCAGTCACTGATCATTGCCTGATAAACACGTGATCAGTGCATGATGAGCCATGTGATCAGTGCCCGATCAGCCACGTCATCAGTGCATGCGCAGTCACGTCATCAGTGCATGATAGCCACGTGATCAGTGCATGCTCAGTCACGTGATCTGGACTTGATCAGCCACGTGATCAGTGCCTGCAGAGTCACGTGATCAGGGCCTGCTGAGCTGCGTGATTCCTGCCGGCTCATCTGCATGACAATTGCCAGCTGAGCTGCGTGATTCCTGTCGGCTCATCTGCTTGACAATTGCCAGCTGAGCTGCGTGATTCCTGCCTGGTCACGTGCTTGATTATTGCCAGTTGAGCAGCATGATTCGTCACTGCTGAGCTCCATGCTTATTGCCTGCTGATTGCGTGGTTCGTGTCTGCTCAGCTCTTTGAGTATTGCCTCCTGAGGTCCCTGTTCGGTCGCCACCTGCCGGGGACCAGCCCCAACTGATCCAGGGTATTCGAAGGAGAGATGGCCTAGGCGACTATTTATATGCTAATCAGAGATGTCAAGAATAATAGTATGAGGAGAGCTCAGTAGGAAAATTCGGTGGAGAAAAGAGACTGAGTAGCTTGGTTTACGCGGAAGACCAATCAAACTTCAAGACAAGAAGTTTGCACCACTTACGTAGGCCGCAGGCGCCCTCTCGAATAGCGAAAGGTGCCTCACCCTAGACACCTTCTCGAGTGGGTCTTAGCAGCCCAGGCATAATTAGTAAGCGTGGTGGGTTCCGCGCTCCAGATGGAGACTCAGCTGGAAGTTAAAGGGAAGAATGACAAGGAACTTTATGAATTGGAGCTGTAAGTTAACTCTTTGACAGAGAGAGCGAGATGGTGGTGGGGGACAGCCCCCAGTGAAATCAGAGGTGAGAGCACAAAGCAATACAGTAGGCAGACTCCGGTTTTTTTGGGGGGAGATGCTCGAGAATATCCGGGTGGACTCCTGAGGCTCGATCCCGCATTTGCGTATGCCGAGCCTCCTTCCTCATGACCTTTGTCCAGAGTGGAATGCCTCCCCGGCTCCCGGCACATGATCAGTGCATGCTCAGTCACGATATCAGTGCCTGCTCAGCCACGTGATCACTGACGGCACAGTCACGTGATCAGCGCCTCTCAGTCACGTGATCACACGTGATCAGTAAACACGTGATCAGTGATCATGTCATGATCAGCCATGTGATCAGTGTGCCCGATCAGCCACGTCATCAGTGCATGCGCAGTCACGTCATCAGTGCATGATAGCCACGTGATCAGTGCATGCTCAGTCACGTGATCTGGACTTGATCAGCCACGTGATCAGTGCCTGCAGAGTCACGTGATCAGGGCCTGCTGAGCTGCGTGATTCCTGCCGGCTCATCTGCATGACAATTGCCAGCTGAGCTGCGTGATTCCTGTCGGCTCATCTGCTTGACAATTGCCAGCTGAGCTGCGTGATTCCTGCCTGGTCACGTGCTTGATTATTGCCAGTTGAGCAGCATGATTCGTCACTGCTGAGCTCCATGCTTATTGCCTGCTGATTGCGTGGTTCGTGTCTGCTCAGCTCTTTGAGTATTGCCTCCTGAGGTCCCTGTTCGGTCGCCACCTGCCGGGGACCAGCCCCAACTGATCCAGGGTATTCGAAGGAGAGATGGCCTAGGCGACTATTTATATGCTAATCAGAGATGTCAAGAATAATAGTATGAGGAGAGCTCAGTAGGAAAATTCGGTGGAGAAAAGAGACTGAGTAGCTTGGTTTACGCGGAAGACCAATCAAACTTCAAGACAAGAAGTTTGCACCACTTACGTAGGCCGCAGGCGCCCTCTCGAATAGCGAAAGGTGCCTCACCCTAGACACCTTCTCGAGTGGGTCTTAGCAGCCCAGGCATAATTAGTAAGCGTGGTGGGTTCCGCGCTCCAGATGGAGACTCAGCTGGAAGTTAAAGGGAAGAATGACAAGGAACTTTATGAATTGGAGCTGTAAGTTAACTCTTTGACAGAGAGAGCGAGATGGTGGTGGGGGACAGCCCCCAGTGAAATCAGAGGTGAGAGCACAAAGCAATACAGTAGGCAGACTCCGGTTTTTTTGGGGGGAGATGCTCGAGAATATCCGGGTGGACTCCTGAGGCTCGATCCCGCATTTGCGTATGCCGAGCCTCCTTCCTCATGACCTTTGTCCAGAGTGGAATGCCTCCCCGGCTCCCGGCACATGATCAGTGCATGCTCAGTCACGATATCAGTGCCTGCTCAGCCACGTGATCACTGACGGCACAGTCACGTGATCAGCGCCTCTCAGTCACGTGATCACCGTATGATAAACACGTGATCAGTGAACGACCAGCCACGTGATCACTGCATGCGCGGTCAGGTGGTCAGTTCCTGATCAGCCACCTGATCAGTGCGTGCACAGTCCCCTGATCAGCGCCTGTCAGTCACTGATCACTGCCTGATAAACACGTGATCAGTGCCCGAACAGCCACGTCATCAGTGCATGCGCAGTCACGTGATCAGTGCATGATAGCCACGTGATCAGTGCGTGCACAGTCCCATGATCAGCGCCTGTCAGTCACTGATCATTGCCTGATAAACACGTGATCAGTGCATGATGAGCCATGTGATCAGTGCCCGATCAGCCACGTCATCAGTGCATGCGCAGTCACGTCATCAGTGCATGATAGCCACGTGATCAGTGCATGCTCAGTCACGTGATCTGGACTTGATCAGCCACGTGATCAGTGCCTGCAGAGTCACGTGATCAGGGCCTGCTGAGCTGCGTGATTCCTGCCGGCTCATCTGCATGACAATTGCCAGCTGAGCTGCGTGATTCCTGTCGGCTCATCTGCTTGACAATTGCCAGCTGAGCTGCGTGATTCCTGCCTGGTCACGTGCTTGATTATTGCCAGTTGAGCAGCATGATTCGTCACTGCTGAGCTCCATGCTTATTGCCTGCTGATTGCGTGGTTCGTGTCTGCTCAGCTCTTTGAGTATTGCCTCCTGAGGTCCCTGTTCGGTCGCCACCTGCCGGGGACCAGCCCCAACTGATCCAGGGTATTCGAAGGAGAGATGGCCTAGGCGACTATTTATATGCTAATCAGAGATGTCAAGAATAATAGAATGAGGAGAGCTCAGTAGGAAAATTCGGTGGAGAAAAGAGACTGAGTAGCTTGGTTTACGCGGAAGACCAATCAAACTTCAAGACAAGAAGTTTGCACCACTTACATAGGCCGCAGGCGCCCTCTCGAATAGCGAAAGGTGCCTCACCCTAGACACCTTCTCGAGTGGGTCTTAGCAGCCCAGGCATAATTAGTAAGTGTGGTGGGTTCCGAGCTCCAGATGGAGACTCAGCTGGAAGTTAAAGGGAAGAATGACAAGGAACTTTATGAATTGGAGCTGTAAGTTAACTCTTTGACAGACAGAGCAAGATGGTGGTGGGGGACAGCCCCCAGTGAAATCAGAGGTGAGAGCACAAAGCAATACAGTAGGCAGACTCCGGTTTTTTTGGGGGGGAGATGCTCGAGAATATCCGGGTGGACTCCTGAGGCTCGATCCCGCATTTGCGTATGCCGAGCCTCGTTCCTCATGACCTTTGTCCAGAGTGGAATGCCTCCCCGGCTCCCGGCACATGATCAGTGCATGCTCAGTCACGATATCAGTGCCTGCTCAGCCACGTGATCACTGACGGCACAGTCACGTGATCAGCGCCTCTCAGTCACTGATCATTGCCTGATAAACACGTGATCAGTGCATGATGAGCCATGTGATTAGTGCCCGATCAGCCACCTCATCAGTGCATGCGCAGTCACGTCATCAGTGCATGATAGCCACGTGATCAGTGCATGCTCAGTCACGTGATCTGGACTTGATCAGCCACGTGATCAGTGCCTGCAGAGTCACGTGATCAGGGCCTGCTGAGCTGCGTGATTCCTGCCGGCTCATCTGCATGACAATTGCCAGCTGAGCTGCGTGATTGCTGTCGGCTCATCTGCTTGACAATTGCCAGCGGAGCTGCGTGATTCCTGCCTGGTCACGTGCTTGATTATTGCCAGTTGAGCAGCATGATTCGTCACTGCTGAGCTCCATGCTTATTGCCTGCTGGTTGCGTGGTTCGTGTCTGCTCAGCTCTTTGAGTATTGCCTCCTGAGGTCCCTGTTCGGTCGCCACCTGCCGGGGACCAGCCCCAACTGATCCAGGGTATTCGAAGGAGAGATGGCCTAGGCGACTATTTATATGCTAATCAGAGATGTCAAGAATAATAGTATGAGGAGAGCTCAGTAGGAAAATTCGGTGGAGAAAAGAGACTGAGTAGCTTGGTTTACGCGGAAGACCAATCAAACTTCAAGACAAGAAGTTTGCACCACTTACGTAGGCCGCAGGCGCCCTCTCGAATAGCGAAAGGTGCCTCACCCTAGACACCTTCTCGAGTGGGTCTTAGCAGCCCAGGCATAATTAGTAAGCGTGGTGGGTTCCGCGCTCCAGATGGAGACTCAGCTGGAAGTTAAAGGGAAGAATGACAAGGAACTTTATGAATTGGAGCTGTAAGTTAACTCTTTGACAGAGAGAGCGAGATGGTGGTGGGGGACAGCCCCCAGTGAAATCAGAGGTGAGAGCACAAAGCAATACAGTAGGCAGACTCCGGTTTTTTTGGGGGGAGATGCTCGAGAATATCCGGGTGGACTCCTGAGGCTCGATCCCGCATTTGCGTATGCCGAGCCTCCTTCCTCATGACCTTTGTCCAGAGTGGAATGCCTCCCCGGCTCCCGGCACATGATCAGTGCATGCTCAGTCACGATATCAGTGCCTGCTCAGCCACGTGATCACTGACGGCACAGTCACGTGATCAGCGCCTCTCAGTCACGTGATCACCGTATGATAAACACGTGATCAGTGAACGACCAGCCACGTGATCACTGCATGCGCGGTCAGGTGGTCAGTTCCTGATCAGCCACCTGATCAGTGCGTGCACAGTCCCCTGATCAGCGCCTGTCAGTCACTGATCACTGCCTGATAAACACGTGATCAGTGCCCGAACAGCCACGTCATCAGTGCATGCGCAGTCACGTGATCAGTGCATGATAGCCACGTGATCAGTGCGTGCACAGTCCCATGATCAGCGCCTGTCAGTCACTGATCATTGCCTGATAAACACGTGATCAGTGCATGATGAGCCATGTGATCAGTGCCCGATCAGCCACGTCATCAGTGCATGCGCAGTCACGTCATCAGTGCATGATAGCCACGTGATCAGTGCATGCTCAGTCACGTGATCTGGACTTGATCAGCCACGTGATCAGTGCCTGCAGAGTCACGTGATCAGGGCCTGCTGAGCTGCGTGATTCCTGCCGGCTCATCTGCATGACAATTGCCAGCTGAGCTGCGTGATTCCTGTCGGCTCATCTGCTTGACAATTGCCAGCTGAGCTGCGTGATTCCTGCCTGGTCACGTGCTTGATTATTGCCAGTTGAGCAGCATGATTCGTCACTGCTGAGCTCCATGCTTATTGCCTGCTGATTGCGTGGTTCGTGTCTGCTCAGCTCTTTGAGTATTGCCTCCTGAGGTCCCTGTTCGGTCGCCACCTGCCGGGGACCAGCCCCAACTGATCCAGGGTATTCGAAGGAGAGATGGCCTAGGCGACTATTTATATGCTAATCAGAGATGTCAAGAATAATAGTATGAGGAGAGCTCAGTAGGAAAATTCGGTGGAGAAAAGAGACTGAGTAGCTTGGTTTACGCGGAAGACCAATCAAACTTCAAGACAAGAAGTTTGCACCACTTACGTAGGCCGCAGGCGCCCTCTCGAATAGCGAAAGGTGCCTCACCCTAGACACCTTCTCGAGTGGGTCTTAGCAGCCCAGGCATAATTAGTAAGCGTGGTGGGTTCCGCGCTCCAGATGGAGACTCAGCTGGAAGTTAAAGGGAAGAATGACAAGGAACTTTATGAATTGGAGCTGTAAGTTAACTCTTTGACAGAGAGAGCGAGATGGTGGTGGGGGACAGCCCCCAGTGAAATCAGAGGTGAGAGCACAAAGCAATACAGTAGGCAGACTCCGGTTTTTTTGGGGGGAGATGCTCGAGAATATCCGGGTGGACTCCTGAGGCTCGATCCCGCATTTGCGTATGCCGAGCCTCCTTCCTCATGACCTTTGTCCAGAGTGGAATGCCTCCCCGGCTCCCGGCACATGATCAGTGCATGCTCAGTCACGATATCAGTGCCTGCTCAGCCACGTGATCACTGACGGCACAGTCACGTGATCAGCGCCTCTCAGTCACGTGATCACCGTATGATAAACACGTGATCAGTGAACGACCAGCCACGTGATCACTGCATGCGCGGTCAGGTGGTCAGTTCCTGATCAGCCACCTGATCAGTGCGTGCACAGTCCCCTGATCAGCGCCTGTCAGTCACTGATCACTGCCTGATAAACACGTGATCAGTGCCCGAACAGCCACGTCATCAGTGCATGCGCAGTCACGTGATCAGTGCATGATAGCCACGTGATCAGTGCGTGCACAGTCCCATGATCAGCGCCTGTCAGTCACTGATCATTGCCTGATAAACACGTGATCAGTGCATGATGAGCCATGTGATCAGTGCCCGATCAGCCACGTCATCAGTGCATGCGCAGTCACGTCATCAGTGCATGATAGCCACGTGATCAGTGCATGCTCAGTCACGTGATCTGGACTTGATCAGCCACGTGATCAGTGCCTGCAGAGTCACGTGATCAGGGCCTGCTGAGCTGCGTGATTCCTGCCGGCTCATCTGCATGACAATTGCCAGCTGAGCTGCGTGATTCCTGTCGGCTCATCTGCTTGACAATTGCCAGCTGAGCTGCGTGATTCCTGCCTGGTCACGTGCTTGATTATTGCCAGTTGAGCAGCATGATTCGTCACTGCTGAGCTCCATGCTTATTGCCTGCTGATTGCGTGGTTCGTGTCTGCTCAGCTCTTTGAGTATTGCCTCCTGAGGTCCCTGTTCGGTCGCCACCTGCCGGGGACCAGCCCCAACTGATCCAGGGTATTCGAAGGAGAGATGGCCTAGGCGACTATTTATATGCTAATCAGAGATGTCAAGAATAATAGTATGAGGAGAGCTCAGTAGGAAAATTCGGTGGAGAAAAGAGACTGAGTAGCTTGGTTTACGCGGAAGACCAATCAAACTTCAAGACAAGAAGTTTGCACCACTTACGTAGGCCGCAGGCGCCCTCTCGAATAGCGAAAGGTGCCTCACCCTAGACACCTTCTCGAGTGGGTCTTAGCAGCCCAGGCATAATTAGTAAGCGTGGTGGGTTCCGCGCTCCAGATGGAGACTCAGCTGGAAGTTAAAGGGAAGAATGACAAGGAACTTTATGAATTGGAGCTGTAAGTTAACTCTTTGACAGAGAGAGCGAGATGGTGGTGGGGGACAGCCCCCAGTGAAATCAGAGGTGAGAGCACAAAGCAATACAGTAGGCAGACTCCGGTTTTTTTGGGGGGAGATGCTCGAGAATATCCGGGTGGACTCCTGAGGCTCGATCCCGCATTTGCGTATGCCGAGCCTCCTTCCTCATGACCTTTGTCCAGAGTGGAATGCCTCCCCGGCTCCCGGCACATGATCAGTGCATGCTCAGTCACGATATCAGTGCCTGCTCAGCCACGTGATCACTGACGGCACAGTCACGTGATCAGCGCCTCTCAGTCACGTGATCACCGTATGATAAACACGTGATCAGTGAACGACCAGCCACGTGATCACTGCATGCGCGGTCAGGTGGTCAGTTCCTGATCAGCCACCTGATCAGTGCGTGCACAGTCCCCTGATCAGCGCCTGTCAGTCACTGATCACTGCCTGATAAACACGTGATCAGTGCCCGAATCAGCCACGTCATCAGTGCATGCGCAGTCACGTCATCAGTGCATGATAGCCACGTGATCAGTGCATGCTCAGTCACGTGATCTGGACTTGATCAGCCACGTGATCAGTGCCTGCAGAGTCACGTGATCAGGGCCTGCTGAGCTGCGTGATTCCTGCCGGCTCATCTGCATGACAATTGCCAGCTGAGCTGCGTGATTCCTGTCGGCTCATCTGCTTGACAATTGCCAGCTGAGCTGCGTGATTCCTGCCTGGTCACGTGCTTGATTATTGCCAGTTGAGCAGCATGATTCGTCACTGCTGAGCTCCATGCTTATTGCCTGCTGATTGCGTGGTTCGTGTCTGCTCAGCTCTTTGAGTATTGCCTCCTGAGGTCCCTGTTCGGTCGCCACCTGCCGGGGACCAGCCCCAACTGATCCAGGGTATTCGAAGGAGAGATGGCCTAGGCGACTATTTATATGCTAATCAGAGATGTCAAGAATAATAGTATGAGGAGAGCTCAGTAGGAAAATTCGGTGGAGAAAAGAGACTGAGTAGCTTGGTTTACGCGGAAGACCAATCAAACTTCAAGACAAGAAGTTTGCACCACTTACGTAGGCCGCAGGCGCCCTCTCGAATAGCGAAAGGTGCCTCACCCTAGACACCTTCTCGAGTGGGTCTTAGCAGCCCAGGCATAATTAGTAAGCGTGGTGGGTTCCGCGCTCCAGATGGAGACTCAGCTGGAAGTTAAAGGGAAGAATGACAAGGAACTTTATGAATTGGAGCTGTAAGTTAACTCTTTGACAGAGAGAGCGAGATGGTGGTGGGGGACAGCCCCCAGTGAAATCAGAGGTGAGAGCACAAAGCAATACAGTAGGCAGACTCCGGTTTTTTTGGGGGGAGATGCTCGAGAATATCCGGGTGGACTCCTGAGGCTCGATCCCGCATTTGCGTATGCCGAGCCTCCTTCCTCATGACCTTTGTCCAGAGTGGAATGCCTCCCCGGCTCCCGGCACATGATCAGTGCATGCTCAGTCACGATATCAGTGCCTGCTCAGCCACGTGATCACTGACGGCACAGTCACGTGATCAGCGCCTCTCAGTCACGTGATCACCGTATGATAAACACGTGATCAGTGAACGACCAGCCACGTGATCACTGCATGCGCGGTCAGGTGGTCAGTTCCTGATCAGCCACCTGATCAGTGCGTGCACAGTCCCCTGATCAGCGCCTGTCAGTCACTGATCACTGCCTGATAAACACGTGATCAGTGCCCGAACAGCCACGTCATCAGTGCATGCGCAGTCACGTGATCAGTGCATGATAGCCACGTGATCAGTGCGTGCACAGTCCCATGATCAGCGCCTGTCAGTCACTGATCATTGCCTGATAAACACGTGATCAGTGCATGATGAGCCATGTGATCAGTGCCCGATCAGCCACGTCATCAGTGCATGCGCAGTCACGTCATCAGTGCATGATAGCCACGTGATCAGTGCATGCTCAGTCACGTGATCTGGACTTGATCAGCCACGTGATCAGTGCCTGCAGAGTCACGTGATCAGGGCCTGCTGAGCTGCGTGATTCCTGCCGGCTCATCTGCATGACAATTGCCAGCTGAGCTGCGTGATTCCTGTCGGCTCATCTGCTTGACAATTGCCAGCTGAGCTGCGTGATTCCTGCCTGGTCACGTGCTTGATTATTGCCAGTTGAGCAGCATGATTCGTCACTGCTGAGCTCCATGCTTATTGCCTGCTGATTGCGTGGTTCGTGTCTGCTCAGCTCTTTGAGTATTGCCTCCTGAGGTCCCTGTTCGGTCGCCACCTGCCGGGGACCAGCCCCAACTGATCCAGGGTATTCGAAGGAGAGATGGCCTAGGCGACTATTTATATGCTAATCAGAGATGTCAAGAATAATAGTATGAGGAGAGCTCAGTAGGAAAATTCGGTGGAGAAAAGAGACTGAGTAGCTTGGTTTACGCGGAAGACCAATCAAACTTCAAGACAAGAAGTTTGCACCACTTACGTAGGCCGCAGGCGCCCTCTCGAATAGCGAAAGGTGCCTCACCCTAGACACCTTCTCGAGTGGGTCTTAGCAGCCCAGGCATAATTAGTAAGCGTGGTGGGTTCCGAGCTCCAGATGGAGACTCAGCTGGAAGTTAAAGGGAAGAATGACAAGGAACTTTATGAATTGGAGCTGTAAGTTAACTCTTTGACAGAGAGAGCGAGATGGTGGTGGGGGACAGCCCCCAGTGAAATCAGAGGTGAGAGCACAAAGCAATACAGTAGGCAGACTCCGGTTTTTTTGGGGGAGATGCTCGAGAATATCCGGGTGGACTCCTGAGGCTCGATCCCGCATTTGCGTATGCCGAGCCTCCTTCCTCATGACCTTTGTCCAGAGTGGAATGCCTCCCCGGCTCCCGGCACATGATCAGTGCATGCTCAGTCACGATATCAGTGCCTGCTCAGCCACGTGATCACTGACGGCACAGTCACGTGATCAGCGCCTCTCAGTCACTGATCATTGCCTGATCATCACGTGATCAGTGCATGATGCAGCCATGTGATCAGTGCAGCCATCAGCCACAGTGATCAGTGCATGATAGCCACGTGATCAGTGCATGCTCAGTCACGCATGATCACGTGATCAGTGCATGATCACGTGATCCATCAGCCACGTGATCAGTGCCTGCAGAGTCACGTGATCAGGGCCTGCTGAGCTGCGTGATTCCTGCCGGCTCATCTGCATGACAATTGCCAGCTGAGCTGCGTGATTCCTGTCGGCTCATCTGCTTGACAATTGCCAGCTGAGCTGCGTGATTCCTGCCTGGTCACGTGCTTGATTATTGCCAGTTGAGCAGCATGATTCGTCACTGCTGAGCTCCATGCTTATTGCCTGCTGATTGCGTGGTTCGTGTCTGCTCAGCTCTTTGAGTATTGCCTCCTGAGGTCCCTGTTCGGTCGCCACCTGCCGGGGACCAGCCCCAACTGATCCAGGGTATTCGAAGGAGAGATGGCCTAGGCGACTATTTATATGCTAATCAGAGATGTCAAGAATAATAGTATGAGGAGAGCTCAGTAGGAAAATTCGGTGGAGAAAAGAGACTGAGTAGCTTGGTTTACGCGGAAGACCAATCAAACTTCAAGACAAGAAGTTTGCACCACTTACGTAGGCCGCAGGCGCCCTCTCGAATAGCGAAAGGTGCCTCACCCTAGACACCTTCTCGAGTGGGTCTTAGCAGCCCAGGCATAATTAGTAAGCGTGGTGGGTTCCGCGCTCCAGATGGAGACTCAGCTGGAAGTTAAAGGGAAGAATGACAAGGAACTTTATGAATTGGAGCTGTAAGTTAACTCTTTGACAGAGAGAGCGAGATGGTGGTGGGGGACAGCCCCCAGTGAAATCAGAGGTGAGAGCACAAAGCAATACAGTAGGCAGACTCCGGTTTTTTTGGGGGAGATGCTCGAGAATATCCGGGTGGACTCCTGAGGCTCGATCCCGCATTTGCGTATGCCGAGCCTCCTTCCTCATGACCTTTGTCCAGAGTGGAATGCCTCCCCGGCTCCCGGCACATGATCAGTGCATGCTCAGTCACGATATCAGTGCCTGCTCAGCCACGTGATCACTGACGGCACAGTCACGTGATCAGCGCCTCTCAGTCACGTGATCACCGTATGATAAACACGTGATCAGTGAACGACCAGCCACGTGATCACTGCATGCGCGGTCAGGTGGTCAGTTCCTGATCAGCCACCTGATCAGTGCGTGCACAGTCCCCTGATCAGCGCCTGTCAGTCACTGATCACTGCCTGATAAACACGTGATCAGTGCCCGAACAGCCACGTCATCAGTGCATGCGCAGTCACGTGATCAGTGCATGATAGCCACGTGATCAGTGCGTGCACAGTCCCATGATCAGCGCCTGTCAGTCACTGATCATTGCCTGATAAACACGTGATCAGTGCATGATGAGCCATGTGATCAGTGCCCGATCAGCCACGTCATCAGTGCATGCGCAGTCACGTCATCAGTGCATGATAGCCACGTGATCAGTGCATGCTCAGTCACGTGATCTGGACTTGATCAGCCACGTGATCAGTGCCTGCAGAGTCACGTGATCAGGGCCTGCTGAGCTGCGTGATTCCTGCCGGCTCATCTGCATGACAATTGCCAGCTGAGCTGCGTGATTCCTGTCGGCTCATCTGCTTGACAATTGCCAGCTGAGCTGCGTGATTCCTGCCTGGTCACGTGCTTGATTATTGCCAGTTGAGCAGCATGATTCGTCACTGCTGAGCTCCATGCTTATTGCCTGCTGATTGCGTGGTTCGTGTCTGCTCAGCTCTTTGAGTATTGCCTCCTGAGGTCCCTGTTCGGTCGCCACCTGCCGGGGACCAGCCCCAACTGATCCAGGGTATTCGAAGGAGAGATGGCCTAGGCGACTATTTATATGCTAATCAGAGATGTCAAGAATAATAGTATGAGGAGAGCTCAGTAGGAAAATTCGGTGGAGAAAAGAGACTGAGTAGCTTGGTTTACGCGGAAGACCAATCAAACTTCAAGACAAGAAGTTTGCACCACTTACGTAGGCCGCAGGCGCCCTCTCGAATAGCGAAAGGTGCCTCACCCTAGACACCTTCTCGAGTGGGTCTTAGCAGCCCAGGCATAATTAGTAAGCGTGGTGGGTTCCGCGCTCCAGATGGAGACTCAGCTGGAAGTTAAAGGGAAGAATGACAAGGAACTTTATGAATTGGAGCTGTAAGTTAACTCTTTGACAGAGAGAGCGAGATGGTGGTGGGGGACAGCCCCCAGTGAAATCAGAGGTGAGAGCACAAAGCAATACAGTAGGCAGACTCCGGTTTTTTTGGGGGGAGATGCTCGAGAATATCCGGGTGGACTCCTGAGGCTCGATCCCGCATTTGCGTATGCCGAGCCTCCTTCCTCATGACCTTTGTCCAGAGTGGAATGCCTCCCCGGCTCCCGGCACATGATCAGTGCATGCTCAGTCACGATATCAGTGCCTGCTCAGCCACGTGATCACTGACGGCACAGTCACGTGATCAGCGCCTCTCAGTCACGTGATCACCGTATGATAAACACGTGATCAGTGAACGACCAGCCACGTGATCACTGCATGCGGTCAGGTGGTCAGTTCCTGATCAGCCACCTGATCAGTGCGTGCACAGTCCCCTGATCAGCGCCTGTCAGTCACTGATCACTGCCTGATAAACACGTGATCAGTGCCCATGTGATCAATCAGCCACGTCATCAGTGCATGCGCAGTCACGTCATCAGTGCATGATAGCCACGTGATCAGTGCATGCTCAGTCACGTGATCTGGACTTGATCAGCCACGTGATCAGTGCCTGCAGAGTCACGTGATCAGGGCCTGCTGAGCTGCGTGATTCCTGCCGGCTCATCTGCATGACAATTGCCAGCTGAGCTGCGTGATTCCTGTCGGCTCATCTGCTTGACAATTGCCAGCTGAGCTGCGTGATTCCTGCCTGGTCACGTGCTTGATTATTGCCAGTTGAGCAGCATGATTCGTCACTGCTGAGCTCCATGCTTATTGCCTGCTGATTGCGTGGTTCGTGTCTGCTCAGCTCTTTGAGTATTGCCTCCTGAGGTCCCTGTTCGGTCGCCACCTGCCGGGGACCAGCCCCAACTGATCCAGGGTATTCGAAGGAGAGATGGCCTAGGCGACTATTTATATGCTAATCAGAGATGTCAAGAATAATAGTATGAGGAGAGCTCAGTAGGAAAATTCGGTGGAGAAAAGAGACTGAGTAGCTTGGTTTACGCGGAAGACCAATCAAACTTCAAGACAAGAAGTTTGCACCACTTACGTAGGCCGCAGGCGCCCTCTCGAATAGCGAAAGGTGCCTCACCCTAGACACCTTCTCGAGTGGGTCTTAGCAGCCCAGGCATAATTAGTAAGCGTGGTGGGTTCCGCGCTCCAGATGGAGACTCAGCTGGAAGTTAAAGGGAAGAATGACAAGGAACTTTATGAATTGGAGCTGTAAGTTAACTCTTTGACAGAGAGAGCGAGATGGTGGTGGGGGACAGCCCCCAGTGAAATCAGAGGTGAGAGCACAAAGCAATACAGTAGGCAGACTCCGGTTTTTTTGGGGGGAGATGCTCGAGAATATCCGGGTGGACTCCTGAGGCTCGATCCCGCATTTGCGTATGCCGAGCCTCCTTCCTCATGACCTTTGTCCAGAGTGGAATGCCTCCCCGGCTCCCGGCACATGATCAGTGCATGCTCAGTCACGATATCAGTGCCTGCTCAGCCACGTGATCACTGACGGCACAGTCACGTGATCAGCGCCTCTCAGTCACGTGATCACCGTATGATAAACACGTGATCAGTGAACGACCAGCCACGTGATCACTGCATGCGCGGTCAGGTGGTCAGTTCCTGATCAGCCACCTGATCAGTGCGTGCACAGTCCCCTGATCAGCGCCTGTCAGTCACTGATCACTGCCTGATAAACACGTGATCAGTGCCCGAACAGCCACGTCATCAGTGCATGCGCAGTCACGTGATCAGTGCATGATAGCCACGTGATCAGTGCGTGCACAGTCCCATGATCAGCGCCTGTCAGTCACTGATCATTGCCTGATAAACACGTGATCAGTGCATGATGAGCCATGTGATCAGTGCCCGATCAGCCACGTCATCAGTGCATGCGCAGTCACGTCATCAGTGCATGATAGCCACGTGATCAGTGCATGCTCAGTCACGTGATCTGGACTTGATCAGCCACGTGATCAGTGCCTGCAGAGTCACGTGATCAGGGCCTGCTGAGCTGCGTGATTCCTGCCGGCTCATCTGCATGACAATTGCCAGCTGAGCTGCGTGATTCCTGTCGGCTCATCTGCTTGACAATTGCCAGCTGAGCTGCGTGATTCCTGCCTGGTCACGTGCTTGATTATTGCCAGTTGAGCAGCATGATTCGTCACTGCTGAGCTCCATGCTTATTGCCTGCTGATTGCGTGGTTCGTGTCTGCTCAGCTCTTTGAGTATTGCCTCCTGAGGTCCCTGTTCGGTCGCCACCTGCCGGGGACCAGCCCCAACTGATCCAGGGTATTCGAAGGAGAGATGGCCTAGGCGACTATTTATATGCTAATCAGAGATGTCAAGAATAATAGTATGAGGAGAGCTCAGTAGGAAAATTCGGTGGAGAAAAGAGACTGAGTAGCTTGGTTTACGCGGAAGACCAATCAAACTTCAAGACAAGAAGTTTGCACCACTTACGTAGGCCGCAGGCGCCCTCTCGAATAGCGAAAGGTGCCTCACCCTAGACACCTTCTCGAGTGGGTCTTAGCAGCCCAGGCATAATTAGTAAGCGTGGTGGGTTCCGCGCTCCAGATGGAGACTCAGCTGGAAGTTAAAGGGAAGAATGACAAGGAACTTTATGAATTGGAGCTGTAAGTTAACTCTTTGACAGAGAGAGCGAGATGGTGGTGGGGGACAGCCCCCAGTGAAATCAGAGGTGAGAGCACAAAGCAATACAGTAGGCAGACTCCGGTTTTTTTGGGGGGAGATGCTCGAGAATATCCGGGTGGACTCCTGAGGCTCGATCCCGCATTTGCGTATGCCGAGCCTCCTTCCTCATGACCTTTGTCCAGAGTGGAATGCCTCCCCGGCTCCCGGCACATGATCAGTGCATGCTCAGTCACGATATCAGTGCCTGCTCAGCCACGTGATCACTGACGGCACAGTCACGTGATCAGCGCCTCTCAGTCACTGATCAGTGCCTGATAAACACGTGATCGTGTGCATGATGAGCCATGTGATCAGTGCCCGATCACGTCATCAGTGCATGCGCAGTCACGTCATCAGTGCATGATAGCCACGTGATCAGTGCATGCTCAGTCACGTGATCTGGACTTGATCAGCCACGTGATCAGTGCCTGCAGAGTCACGTGATCAGGGCCTGCTGAGCTGCGTGATTCCTGCCGGCTCATCTGCATGACAATTGCCAGCTGAGCTGCGTGATTCCTGTCGGCTCATCTGCTTGACAATTGCCAGCTGAGCTGCGTGATTCCTGCCTGGTCACGTGCTTGATTATTGCCAGTTGAGCAGCATGATTCGTCACTGCTGAGCTCCATGCTTATTGCCTGCTGATTGCGTGGTTCGTGTCTGCTCAGCTCTTTGAGTATTGCCTCCTGAGGTCCCTGTTCGGTCGCCACCTGCCGGGGACCAGCCCCAACTGATCCAGGGTATTCGAAGGAGAGATGGCCTAGGCGACTATTTATATGCTAATCAGAGATGTCAAGAATAATAGTATGAGGAGAGCTCAGTAGGAAAATTCGGTGGAGAAAAGAGACTGAGTAGCTTGGTTTACGCGGAAGACCAATCAAACTTCAAGACAAGAAGTTTGCACCACTTACGTAGGCCGCAGGCGCCCTCTCGAATAGCGAAAGGTGCCTCACCCTAGACACCTTCTCGAGTGGGTCTTAGCAGCCCAGGCATAATTAGTAAGCGTGGTGGGTTCCGCGCTCCAGATGGAGACTCAGCTGGAAGTTAAAGGGAAGAATGACAAGGAACTTTATGAATTGGAGCTGTAAGTTAACTCTTTGACAGAGAGAGCGAGATGGTGGTGGGGGACAGCCCCCAGTGAAATCAGAGGTGAGAGCACAAAGCAATACAGTAGGCAGACTCCGGTTTTTTGGGGGGAGATGCTCGAGAATATCCGGGTGGACTCCTGAGGCTCGATCCCGCATTTGCGTATGCCGAGCCTCCTTCCTCATGACCTTTGTCCAGAGTGGAATGCCTCCCCGGCTCCCGGCACATGATCAGTGCATGCTCAGTCACGATATCAGTGCCTGCTCAGCCACGTGATCACTGACGGCACAGTCACGTGATCAGCGCCTCTCAGTCACGTGATCACCGTATGATAAACACGTGATCAGTGAACGACCAGCCACGTGATCACTGCATGCGCGGTCAGGTGGTCAGTTCCTGATCAGCCACCTGATCAGTGCGTGCACAGTCCCCTGATCAGCGCCTGTCAGTCACTGATCACTGCCTGATAAACACGTGATCAGTGCCCGAACAGCCACGTCATCAGTGCATGCGCAGTCACGTGATCAGTGCATGATAGCCACGTGATCAGTGCGTGCACAGTCCCATGATCAGCGCCTGTCAGTCACTGATCATTGCCTGATAAACACGTGATCAGTGCATGATGAGCCATGTGATCAGTGCCCGATCAGCCACGTCATCAGTGCATGCGCAGTCACGTCATCAGTGCATGATAGCCACGTGATCAGTGCATGCTCAGTCACGTGATCTGGACTTGATCAGCCACGTGATCAGTGCCTGCAGAGTCACGTGATCAGGGCCTGCTGAGCTGCTGTGATTGAGCTGCGTGATTCCTGTCGGCTCATCTGCTTGACAATTGCCAGCTGAGCTGCGTGATTCCTGCCTGGTCACGTGCTTGATTATTGCCAGTTGAGCAGCATGATTCGTCACTGCTGAGCTCCATGCTTATTGCCTGCTGATTGCGTGGTTCGTGTCTGCTCAGCTCTTTGAGTATTGCCTCCTGAGGTCCCTGTTCGGTCGCCACCTGCCGGGGACCAGCCCCAACTGATCCAGGGTATTCGAAGGAGAGATGGCCTAGGCGACTATTTATATGCTAATCAGAGATGTCAAGAATAATAGTATGAGGAGAGCTCAGTAGGAAAATTCGGTGGAGAAAAGAGACTGAGTAGCTTGGTTTACGCGGAAGACCAATCAAACTTCAAGACAAGAAGTTTGCACCACTTACGTAGGCCGCAGGCGCCCTCTCGAATAGCGAAAGGTGCCTCACCCTAGACACCTTCTCGAGTGGGTCTTAGCAGCCCAGGCATAATTAGTAAGCGTGGTGGGTTCCGCGCTCCAGATGGAGACTCAGCTGGAAGTTAAAGGGAAGAATGACAAGGAACTTTATGAATTGGAGCTGTAAGTTAACTCTTTGACAGAGAGAGCGAGATGGTGGTGGGGGACAGCCCCCAGTGAAATCAGAGGTGAGAGCACAAAGCAATACAGTAGGCAGACTCCGGTTTTTTTGGGGGGAGATGCTCGAGAATATCCGGGTGGACTCCTGAGGCTCGATCCCGCATTTGCGTATGCCGAGCCTCCTTCCTCATGACCTTTGTCCAGAGTGGAATGCCTCCCCGGCTCCCGGCACATGATCAGTGCATGCTCAGTCACGATATCAGTGCCTGCTCAGCCACGTGATCACTGACGGCACAGTCACGTGATCAGCGCCTCTCAGTCACGTGATCACCGTATGATAAACACGTGATCAGTGAACGACCAGCCACGTGATCACTGCATGCGCGGTCAGGTGGTCAGTTCCTGATCAGCCACCTGATCAGTGCGTGCACAGTCCCCTGATCAGCGCCTGTCAGTCACTGATCACTGCCTGATAAACACGTGATCAGTGCCCGAACAGCCACGTCATCAGTGCATGCGCAGTCACGTGATCAGTGCATGATAGCCACGTGATCAGTGCGTGCACAGTCCCATGATCAGCGCCTGTCAGTCACTGATCATTGCCTGATAAACACGTGATCAGTGCATGATGAGCCATGTGATCAGTGCCCGATCAGCCACGTCATCAGTGCATGCGCAGTCACGTCATCAGTGCATGATAGCCACGTGATCAGTGCATGCTCAGTCACGTGATCTGGACTTGATCAGCCACGTGATCAGTGCCTGCAGAGTCACGTGATCAGGGCCTGCTGAGCTGCGTGATTCCTGCCGGCTCATCTGCATGACAATTGCCAGCTGAGCTGCGTGATTCCTGTCGGCTCATCTGCTTGACAATTGCCAGCTGAGCTGCGTGATTCCTGCCTGGTCACGTGCTTGATTATTGCCAGTTGAGCAGCATGATTCGTCACTGCTGAGCTCCATGCTTATTGCCTGCTGATTGCGTGGTTCGTGTCTGCTCAGCTCTTTGAGTATTGCCTCCTGAGGTCCCTGTTCGGTCGCCACCTGCCGGGGACCAGCCCCAACTGATCCAGGGTATTCGAAGGAGAGATGGCCTAGGCGACTATTTATATGCTAATCAGAGATGTCAAGAATAATAGTATGAGGAGAGCTCAGTAGGAAAATTCGGTGGAGAAAAGAGACTGAGTAGCTTGGTTTACGCGGAAGACCAATCAAACTTCAAGACAAGAAGTTTGCACCACTTACGTAGGCCGCAGGCGCCCTCTCGAATAGCGAAAGGTGCCTCACCCTAGACACCTTCTCGAGTGGGTCTTAGCAGCCCAGGCATAATTAGTAAGCGTGGTGGGTTCCGCGCTCCAGATGGAGACTCAGCTGGAAGTTAAAGGGAAGAATGACAAGGAACTTTATGAATTGGAGCTGTAAGTTAACTCTTTGACAGAGAGAGCGAGATGGTGGTGGGGGACAGCCCCCAGTGAAATCAGAGGTGAGAGCACAAAGCAATACAGTAGGCAGACTCCGGTTTTTTTGGGGGGAGATGCTCGAGAATATCCGGGTGGACTCCTGAGGCTCGATCCCGCATTTGCGTATGCCGAGCCTCCTTCCTCATGACCTTTGTCCAGAGTGGAATGCCTCCCCGGCTCCCGGCACATGATCAGTGCATGCTCAGTCACGATATCAGTGCCTGCTCAGCCACGTGATCACTGACGGCACAGTCACGTGATCAGCGCCTCTCAGTCACGTGATCACCGTATGATAAACACGTGATCAGTGAACGACCAGCCACGTGATCACTGCATGCGCGGTCAGGTGGTCAGTTCCTGATCAGCCACCTGATCAGTGCGTGCACAGTCCCCTGATCAGCGCCTGTCAGTCACTGATCACTGCCTGATAAACACGTGATCAGTGCCCGAACAGCCACGTCATCAGTGCATGCGCAGTCACGTGATCAGTGCATGATAGCCACGTGATCAGTGCGTGCACAGTCCCATGATCAGCGCCTGTCAGTCACTGATCATTGCCTGATAAACACGTGATCAGTGCATGATGAGCCATGTGATCAGTGCCCGATCAGCCACGTCATCAGTGCATGCGCAGTCACGTCATCAGTGCATGATAGCCACGTGATCAGTGCATGCTCAGTCACGTGATCTGGACTTGATCAGCCACGTGATCAGTGCCTGCAGAGTCACGTGATCAGGGCCTGCTGAGCTGCGTGATTCCTGTCGGCTCATCTGCTTGACAATTGCCAGCTGAGCTGCGTGATTCCTGCCTGGTCACGTGCTTGATTATTGCCAGTTGAGCAGCATGATTCGTCACTGCTGAGCTCCATGCTTATTGCCTGCTGATTGCGTGGTTCGTGTCTGCTCAGCTCTTTGAGTATTGCCTCCTGAGGTCCCTGTTCGGTCGCCACCTGCCGGGGACCAGCCCCAACTGATCCAGGGTATTCGAAGGAGAGATGGCCTAGGCGACTATTTATATGCTAATCAGAGATGTCAAGAATAATAGTATGAGGAGAGCTCAGTAGGAAAATTCGGTGGAGAAAAGAGACTGAGTAGCTTGGTTTACGCGGAAGACCAATCAAACTTCAAGACAAGAAGTTTGCACCACTTACGTAGGCCGCAGGCGCCCTCTCGAATAGCGAAAGGTGCCTCACCCTAGACACCTTCTCGAGTGGGTCTTAGCAGCCCAGGCATAATTAGTAAGCGTGGTGGGTTCCGCGCTCCAGATGGAGACTCAGCTGGAAGTTAAAGGGAAGAATGACAAGGAACTTTATGAATTGGAGCTGTAAGTTAACTCTTTGACAGAGAGAGCGAGATGGTGGTGGGGGACAGCCCCCAGTGAAATCAGAGGTGAGAGCACAAAGCAATACAGTAGGCAGACTCCGGTTTTTTTGGGGGGAGATGCTCGAGAATATCCGGGTGGACTCCTGAGGCTCGATCCCGCATTTGCGTATGCCGAGCCTCCTTCCTCATGACCTTTGTCCAGAGTGGAATGCCTCCCCGGCTCCCGGCACATGATCAGTGCATGCTCAGTCACGATATCAGTGCCTGCTCAGCCACGTGATCACTGACGGCACAGTCACGTGATCAGCGCCTCTCAGTCACGTGATCACCGTATGATAAACACGTGATCAGTGAACGACCAGCCACGTGATCACTGCATGCGCGGTCAGGTGGTCAGTTCCTGATCAGCCACCTGATCAGTGCGTGCACAGTCCCCTGATCAGCGCCTGTCAGTCACTGATCACTGCCTGATAAACACGTGATCAGTGCCCGAACAGCCACGTCATCAGTGCATGCGCAGTCACGTGATCAGTGCATGATAGCCACGTGATCAGTGCGTGCACAGTCCCATGATCAGCGCCTGTCAGTCACTGATCATTGCCTGATAAACACGTGATCAGTGCATGATGAGCCATGTGATCAGTGCCCGATCAGCCACGTCATCAGTGCATGCGCAGTCACGTCATCAGTGCATGATAGCCACGTGATCAGTGCATGCTCAGTCACGTGATCTGGACTTGATCAGCCACGTGATCAGTGCCTGCAGAGTCACGTGATCAGGGCCTGCTGAGCTGCGTGATTCCTGCCGGCTCATCTGCATGACAATTGCCAGCTGAGCTGCGTGATTCCTGTCGGCTCATCTGCTTGACAATTGCCAGCTGAGCTGCGTGATTCCTGCCTGGTCACGTGCTTGATTATTGCCAGTTGAGCAGCATGATTCGTCACTGCTGAGCTCCATGCTTATTGCCTGCTGATTGCGTGGTTCGTGTCTGCTCAGCTCTTTGAGTATTGCCTCCTGAGGTCCCTGTTCGGTCGCCACCTGCCGGGGACCAGCCCCAACTGATCCAGGGTATTCGAAGGAGAGATGGCCTAGGCGACTATTTATATGCTAATCAGAGATGTCAAGAATAATAGTATGAGGAGAGCTCAGTAGGAAAATTCGGTGGAGAAAAGAGACTGAGTAGCTTGGTTTACGCGGAAGACCAATCAAACTTCAAGACAAGAAGTTTGCACCACTTACGTAGGCCGCAGGCGCCCTCTCGAATAGCGAAAGGTGCCTCACCCTAGACACCTTCTCGAGTGGGTCTTAGCAGCCCAGGCATAATTAGTAAGCGTGGTGGGTTCCGCGCTCCAGATGGAGACTCAGCTGGAAGTTAAAGGGAAGAATGACAAGGAACTTTATGAATTGGAGCTGTAAGTTAACTCTTTGACAGAGAGAGCGAGATGGTGGTGGGGGACAGCCCCCAGTGAAATCAGAGGTGAGAGCACAAAGCAATACAGTAGGCAGACTCCGGTTTTTTTGGGGGGAGATGCTCGAGAATATCCGGGTGGACTCCTGAGGCTCGATCCCGCATT
This sequence comes from Bos javanicus, assembly GCF_032452875.1. NCBI lineage: Eukaryota > Metazoa > Chordata > Mammalia > Artiodactyla > Bovidae > Bos > Bos javanicus. The sequence continues at coordinate 256,785 of NW_026893680.1, read as the reverse complement.
TGCGTATGCCGAGCCTCCTTCCTCATGACCTTTGTCCAGAGTGGAATGCCTCCCCGGCTCCCGGCACATGATCAGTGCATGCTCAGTCACGATATCAGTGCCTGCTCAGCCACGTGATCACTGACGGCACAGTCACGTGATCAGCGCCTCTCAGTCACGTGATCACCGTATGATAAACACGTGATCAGTGAACGACCAGCCACGTGATCACTGCATGCGCGGTCAGGTGGTCAGTTCCTGATCAGCCACCTGATCAGTGCGTGCACAGTCCCCTGATCAGCGCCTGTCAGTCACTGATCACTGCCTGATAAACACGTGATCAGTGCCCGAATCAGCCACGTCATCAGTGCATGCGCAGTCACGTCATCAGTGCATGATAGCCACGTGATCAGTGCATGCTCAGTCACGTGATCTGGACTTGATCAGCCACGTGATCAGTGCCTGCAGAGTCACGTGATCAGGGCCTGCTGAGCTGCGTGATTCCTGCCGGCTCATCTGCATGACAATTGCCAGCTGAGCTGCGTGATTCCTGTCGGCTCATCTGCTTGACAATTGCCAGCTGAGCTGCGTGATTCCTGCCTGGTCACGTGCTTGATTATTGCCAGTTGAGCAGCATGATTCGTCACTGCTGAGCTCCATGCTTATTGCCTGCTGATTGCGTGGTTCGTGTCTGCTCAGCTCTTTGAGTATTGCCTCCTGAGGTCCCTGTTCGGTCGCCACCTGCCGGGGACCAGCCCCAACTGATCCAGGGTATTCGAAGGAGAGATGGCCTAGGCGACTATTTATATGCTAATCAGAGATGTCAAGAATAATAGTATGAGGAGAGCTCAGTAGGAAAATTCGGTGGAGAAAAGAGACTGAGTAGCTTGGTTTACGCGGAAGACCAATCAAACTTCAAGACAAGAAGTTTGCACCACTTACGTAGGCCGCAGGCGCCCTCTCGAATAGCGAAAGGTGCCTCACCCTAGACACCTTCTCGAGTGGGTCTTAGCAGCCCAGGCATAATTAGTAAGCGTGGTGGGTTCCGCGCTCCAGATGGAGACTCAGCTGGAAGTTAAAGGGAAGAATGACAAGGAACTTTATGAATTGGAGCTGTAAGTTAACTCTTTGACAGAGAGAGCGAGATGGTGGTGGGGGACAGCCCCCAGTGAAATCAGAGGTGAGAGCACAAAGCAATACAGTAGGCAGACTCCGGTTTTTTTGGGGGGAGATGCTCGAGAATATCCGGGTGGACTCCTGAGGCTCGATCCCGCATTTGCGTATGCCGAGCCTCCTTCCTCATGACCTTTGTCCAGAGTGGAATGCCTCCCCGGCTCCCGGCACATGATCAGTGCATGCTCAGTCACGATATCAGTGCCTGCTCAGCCATCGTGATCACGTGACGGTGACAGTCCATGATCAGCGCCTGTCAGTCACTGATCATTGCCTGATAAACACGTGATCAGTGCATGATGAGCCATGTGATCAGATCAGCCACGTCATCAGTGCATGCGCAGTCACGTCATCAGTGCATGATAGCCACGTGATCAGTGCATGCTCAGTCACGTGATCTGGACTTGATCAGCCACGTGATCAGTGCCTGCAGAGTCACGTGATCAGGGCCTGCTGAGCTGCGTGATTCCTGCCGGCTCATCTGCATGACAATTGCCAGCTGAGCTGCGTGATTCCTGTCGGCTCATCTGCTTGACAATTGCCAGCTGAGCTGCGTGATTCCTGCCTGGTCACGTGCTTGATTATTGCCAGTTGAGCAGCATGATTCGTCACTGCTGAGCTCCATGCTTATTGCCTGCTGATTGCGTGGTTCGTGTCTGCTCAGCTCTTTGAGTATTGCCTCCTGAGGTCCCTGTTCGGTCGCCACCTGCCGGGGACCAGCCCCAACTGATCCAGGGTATTCGAAGGAGAGATGGCCTAGGCGACTATTTATATGCTAATCAGAGATGTCAAGAATAATAGTATGAGGAGAGCTCAGTAGGAAAATTCGGTGGAGAAAAGAGACTGAGTAGCTTGGTTTACGCGGAAGACCAATCAAACTTCAAGACAAGAAGTTTGCACCACTTACGTAGGCCGCAGGCGCCCTCTCGAATAGCGAAAGGTGCCTCACCCTAGACACCTTCTCGAGTGGGTCTTAGCAGCCCAGGCATAATTAGTAAGCGTGGTGGGTTCCGCGCTCCAGATGGAGACTCAGCTGGAAGTTAAAGGGAAGAATGACAAGGAACTTTATGAATTGGAGCTGTAAGTTAACTCTTTGACAGAGAGAGCGAGATGGTGGTGGGGGACAGCCCCCAGTGAAATCAGAGGTGAGAGCACAAAGCAATACAGTAGGCAGACTCCGGTTTTTTTGGGGGGAGATGCTCGAGAATATCCGGGTGGACTCCTGAGGCTCGATCCCGCATTTGCGTATGCCGAGCCTCCTTCCTCATGACCTTTGTCCAGAGTGGAATGCCTCCCCGGCTCCCGGCACATGATCAGTGCATGCTCAGTCACGATATCAGTGCCTGCTCAGCCACGTGATCACTGACGGCACAGTCACGTGATCAGCGCCTCTCAGTCACGTGATCACCGTATGATAAACACGTGATCAGTGAACGACCAGCCACGTGATCACTGCATGCGCGGTCAGGTGGTCAGTTCCTGATCAGCCACCTGATCAGTGCGTGCACAGTCCCCTGATCAGCGCCTGTCAGTCACTGATCACTGCCTGATAAACACGTGATCAGTGCCCGAACAGCCACGTCATCAGTGCATGCGCAGTCACGTGATCAGTGCATGATAGCCACGTGATCAGTGCGTGCACAGTCCCATGATCAGCGCCTGTCAGTCACTGATCATTGCCTGATAAACACGTGATCAGTGCATGATGAGCCATGTGATCAGTGCCCGATCAGCCACGTCATCAGTGCATGCGCAGTCACGTCATCAGTGCATGATAGCCACGTGATCAGTGCATGCTCAGTCACGTGATCTGGACTTGATCAGCCACGTGATCAGTGCCTGCAGAGTCACGTGATCAGGGCCTGCTGAGCTGCGTGATTCCTGCCGGCTCATCTGCATGACAATTGCCAGCTGAGCTGCGTGATTCCTGTCGGCTCATCTGCTTGACAATTGCCAGCTGAGCTGCGTGATTCCTGCCTGGTCACGTGCTTGATTATTGCCAGTTGAGCAGCATGATTCGTCACTGCTGAGCTCCATGCTTATTGCCTGCTGATTGCGTGGTTCGTGTCTGCTCAGCTCTTTGAGTATTGCCTCCTGAGGTCCCTGTTCGGTCGCCACCTGCCGGGGACCAGCCCCAACTGATCCAGGGTATTCGAAGGAGAGATGGCCTAGGCGACTATTTATATGCTAATCAGAGATGTCAAGAATAATAGTATGAGGAGAGCTCAGTAGGAAAATTCGGTGGAGAAAAGAGACTGAGTAGCTTGGTTTACGCGGAAGACCAATCAAACTTCAAGACAAGAAGTTTGCACCACTTACGTAGGCCGCAGGCGCCCTCTCGAATAGCGAAAGGTGCCTCACCCTAGACACCTTCTCGAGTGGGTCTTAGCAGCCCAGGCATAATTAGTAAGCGTGGTGGGTTCCGCGCTCCAGATGGAGACTCAGCTGGAAGTTAAAGGGAAGAATGACAAGGAACTTTATGAATTGGAGCTGTAAGTTAACTCTTTGACAGAGAGAGCGAGATGGTGGTGGGGGACAGCCCCCAGTGAAATCAGAGGTGAGAGCACAAAGCAATACAGTAGGCAGACTCCGGTTTTTTTGGGGGGAGATGCTCGAGAATATCCGGGTGGACTCCTGAGGCTCGATCCCGCATTTGCGTATGCCGAGCCTCCTTCCTCATGACCTTTGTCCAGAGTGGAATGCCTCCCCGGCTCCCGGCACATGATCAGTGCATGCTCAGTCACGATATCAGTGCCTGCTCAGCCACGTGATCACTGACGGCACAGTCACGTGATCAGCGCCTCTCAGTCACGTGATCACCGTATGATAAACACGTGATCAGTGAACGACCAGCCACGTGATCACTGCATGCGCGGTCAGGTGGTCAGTTCCTGATCAGCCACCTGATCAGTGCGTGCACAGTCCCCTGATCAGCGCCTGTCAGTCACTGATCACTGCCTGATAAACACGTGATCAGTGCCCGAACAGCCACGTCATCAGTGCATGCGCAGTCACGTGATCAGTGCATGATAGCCACGTGATCAGTGCGTGCACAGTCCCATGATCAGCGCCTGTCAGTCACTGATCATTGCCTGATAAACACGTGATCAGTGCATGATGAGCCATGTGATCAGTGCCCGATCAGCCACGTCATCAGTGCATGCGCAGTCACGTCATCAGTGCATGATAGCCACGTGATCAGTGCATGCTCAGTCACGTGATCTGGACTTGATCAGCCACGTGATCAGTGCCTGCAGAGTCACGTGATCAGGGCCTGCTGAGCTGCGTGATTCCTGCCGGCTCATCTGCATGACAATTGCCAGCTGAGCTGCGTGATTCCTGTCGGCTCATCTGCTTGACAATTGCCAGCTGAGCTGCGTGATTCCTGCCTGGTCACGTGCTTGATTATTGCCAGTTGAGCAGCATGATTCGTCACTGCTGAGCTCCATGCTTATTGCCTGCTGATTGCGTGGTTCGTGTCTGCTCAGCTCTTTGAGTATTGCCTCCTGAGGTCCCTGTTCGGTCGCCACCTGCCGGGGACCAGCCCCAACTGATCCAGGGTATTCGAAGGAGAGATGGCCTAGGCGACTATTTATATGCTAATCAGAGATGTCAAGAATAATAGTATGAGGAGAGCTCAGTAGGAAAATTCGGTGGAGAAAAGAGACTGAGTAGCTTGGTTTACGCGGAAGACCAATCAAACTTCAAGACAAGAAGTTTGCACCACTTACGTAGGCCGCAGGCGCCCTCTCGAATAGCGAAAGGTGCCTCACCCTAGACACCTTCTCGAGTGGGTCTTAGCAGCCCAGGCATAATTAGTAAGCGTGGTGGGTTCCGCGCTCCAGATGGAGACTCAGCTGGAAGTTAAAGGGAAGAATGACAAGGAACTTTATGAATTGGAGCTGTAAGTTAACTCTTTGACAGAGAGAGCGAGATGGTGGTGGGGGACAGCCCCCAGTGAAATCAGAGGTGAGAGCACAAAGCAATACAGTAGGCAGACTCCGGTTTTTTTGGGGGGAGATGCTCGAGAATATCCGGGTGGACTCCTGAGGCTCGATCCCGCATTTGCGTATGCCGAGCCTCCTTCCTCATGACCTTTGTCCAGAGTGGAATGCCTCCCCGGCTCCCGGCACATGATCAGTGCATGCTCAGTCACGATATCAGTGCCTGCTCAGCCACGTGATCACTGACGGCACAGTCACGTGATCAGCGCCTCTCAGTCACGTGATCACCGTATGATAAACACGTGATCAGTGAACGACCAGCCACGTGATCACTGCATGCGCGGTCAGGTGGTCAGTTCCTGATCAGCCACCTGATCAGTGCGTGCACAGTCCCCTGATCAGCGCCTGTCAGTCACTGATCACTGCCTGATAAACACGTGATCAGTGCCCGAACAGCCACGTCATCAGTGCATGCGCAGTCACGTGATCAGTGCATGATAGCCACGTGATCAGTGCGTGCACAGTCCCATGATCAGCGCCTGTCAGTCACTGATCATTGCCTGATAAACACGTGATCAGTGCATGATGAGCCATGTGATCAGTGCCCGATCAGCCACGTCATCAGTGCATGCGCAGTCACGTCATCAGTGCATGATAGCCACGTGATCAGTGCATGCTCAGTCACGTGATCTGGACTTGATCAGCCACGTGATCAGTGCCTGCAGAGTCACGTGATCAGGGCCTGCTGAGCTGCGTGATTCCTGCCGGCTCATCTGCATGACAATTGCCAGCTGAGCTGCGTGATTCCTGTCGGCTCATCTGCTTGACAATTGCCAGCTGAGCTGCGTGATTCCTGCCTGGTCACGTGCTTGATTATTGCCAGTTGAGCAGCATGATTCGTCACTGCTGAGCTCCATGCTTATTGCCTGCTGATTGCGTGGTTCGTGTCTGCTCAGCTCTTTGAGTATTGCCTCCTGAGGTCCCTGTTCGGTCGCCACCTGCCGGGGACCAGCCCCAACTGATCCAGGGTATTCGAAGGAGAGATGGCCTAGGCGACTATTTATATGCTAATCAGAGATGTCAAGAATAATAGTATGAGGAGAGCTCAGTAGGAAAATTCGGTGGAGAAAAGAGACTGAGTAGCTTGGTTTACGCGGAAGACCAATCAAACTTCAAGACAAGAAGTTTGCACCACTTACGTAGGCCGCAGGCGCCCTCTCGAATAGCGAAAGGTGCCTCACCCTAGACACCTTCTCGAGTGGGTCTTAGCAGCCCAGGCATAATTAGTAAGCGTGGTGGGTTCCGCGCTCCAGATGGAGACTCAGCTGGAAGTTAAAGGGAAGAATGACAAGGAACTTTATGAATTGGAGCTGTAAGTTAACTCTTTGACAGAGAGAGCGAGATGGTGGTGGGGGACAGCCCCCAGTGAAATCAGAGGTGAGAGCACAAAGCAATACAGTAGGCAGACTCCGGTTTTTTGGGGGGAGATGCTCGAGAATATCCGGGTGGACTCCTGAGGCTCGATCCCGCATTTGCGTATGCCGAGCCTCCTTCCTCATGACCTTTGTCCAGAGTGGAATGCCTCCCCGGCTCCCGGCACATGATCAGTGCATGCTCAGTCACGATATCAGTGCCTGCTCAGCCACGTGATCACTGACGGCACAGTCACGTGATCAGCGCACTCAGTCACGTGATCACGTGATCACCTGATCAGCCACCTGATCATGCACAATCACAGTGATCAGCCTGACACGTGATCACGAACAGCCACGTCATCGTGCAGTCATCAGTGCATGATAGCCACGTGATCAGTGCGTGCACAGTCCCATGATCAGCGCCTGTCAGTCACTGATCATTGCCTGATAAACACGTGATCAGTGCATGATGAGCCATGTGATCAGTGCCCGATCAGCCACGTCATCAGTGCATGCGCAGTCACGTCATCAGTGCATGATAGCCACGTGATCAGTGCATGCTCAGTCACGTGATCTGGACTTGATCAGCCACGTGATCAGTGCCTGCAGAGTCACGTGATCAGGGCCTGCTGAGCTGCGTGATTCCTGCCGGCTCATCTGCATGACAATTGCCAGCTGAGCTGCGTGATTCCTGTCGGCTCATCTGCTTGACAATTGCCAGCTGAGCTGCGTGATTCCTGCCTGGTCACGTGCTTGATTATTGCCAGTTGAGCAGCATGATTCGTCACTGCTGAGCTCCATGCTTATTGCCTGCTGATTGCGTGGTTCGTGTCTGCTCAGCTCTTTGAGTATTGCCTCCTGAGGTCCCTGTTCGGTCGCCACCTGCCGGGGACCAGCCCCAACTGATCCAGGGTATTCGAAGGAGAGATGGCCTAGGCGACTATTTATATGCTAATCAGAGATGTCAAGAATAATAGTATGAGGAGAGCTCAGTAGGAAAATTCGGTGGAGAAAAGAGACTGAGTAGCTTGGTTTACGCGGAAGACCAATCAAACTTCAAGACAAGAAGTTTGCACCACTTACGTAGGCCGCAGGCGCCCTCTCGAATAGCGAAAGGTGCCTCACCCTAGACACCTTCTCGAGTGGGTCTTAGCAGCCCAGGCATAATTAGTAAGCGTGGTGGGTTCCGCGCTCCAGATGGAGACTCAGCTGGAAGTTAAAGGGAAGAATGACAAGGAACTTTATGAATTGGAGCTGTAAGTTAACTCTTTGACAGAGAGAGCGAGATGGTGGTGGGGGACAGCCCCCAGTGAAATCAGAGGTGAGAGCACAAAGCAATACAGTAGGCAGACTCCGGTTTTTTTGGGGGAGATGCTCGAGAATATCCGGGTGGACTCCTGAGGCTCGATCCCGCATTTGCGTATGCCGAGCCTCCTTCCTCATGACCTTTGTCCAGAGTGGAATGCCTCCCCGGCTCCCGGCACATGATCAGTGCATGCTCAGTCACGATATCAGTGCCTGCTCAGCCACGTGATCACTGACGGCACAGTCACGTGATCAGCGCCTCTCAGTCACGTGATCACCGTATGATAAACACGTGATCAGTGAACGACCAGCCACGTGATCACTGCATGCGCGGTCAGGTGGTCAGTTCCTGATCAGCCACCTGATCAGTGCGTGCACAGTCCCCTGATCAGCGCCTGTCAGTCACTGATCACTGCCTGATAAACACGTGATCAGTGCCCGAACAGCCACGTCATCAGTGCATGCGCAGTCACGTGATCAGTGCATGATAGCCACGTGATCAGTGCGTGCACAGTCCCATGATCAGCGCCTGTCAGTCACTGATCATTGCCTGATAAACACGTGATCAGTGCATGATGAGCCATGTGATCAGTGCCCGATCAGCCACGTCATCAGTGCATGCGCAGTCACGTCATCAGTGCATGATAGCCACGTGATCAGTGCATGCTCAGTCACGTGATCTGGACTTGATCAGCCACGTGATCAGTGCCTGCAGAGTCACGTGATCAGGGCCTGCTGAGCTGCGTGATTCCTGCCGGCTCATCTGCATGACAATTGCCAGCTGAGCTGCGTGATTCCTGTCGGCTCATCTGCTTGACAATTGCCAGCTGAGCTGCGTGATTCCTGCCTGGTCACGTGCTTGATTATTGCCAGTTGAGCAGCATGATTCGTCACTGCTGAGCTCCATGCTTATTGCCTGCTGATTGCGTGGTTCGTGTCTGCTCAGCTCTTTGAGTATTGCCTCCTGAGGTCCCTGTTCGGTCGCCACCTGCCGGGGACCAGCCCCAACTGATCCAGGGTATTCGAAGGAGAGATGGCCTAGGCGACTATTTATATGCTAATCAGAGATGTCAAGAATAATAGTATGAGGAGAGCTCAGTAGGAAAATTCGGTGGAGAAAAGAGACTGAGTAGCTTGGTTTACGCGGAAGACCAATCAAACTTCAAGACAAGAAGTTTGCACCACTTACGTAGGCCGCAGGCGCCCTCTCGAATAGCGAAAGGTGCCTCACCCTAGACACCTTCTCGAGTGGGTCTTAGCAGCCCAGGCATAATTAGTAAGCGTGGTGGGTTCCGCGCTCCAGATGGAGACTCAGCTGGAAGTTAAAGGGAAGAATGACAAGGAACTTTATGAATTGGAGCTGTAAGTTAACTCTTTGACAGAGAGAGCGAGATGGTGGTGGGGGACAGCCCCCAGTGAAATCAGAGGTGAGAGCACAAAGCAATACAGTAGGCAGACTCCGGTTTTTTTGGGGGGAGATGCTCGAGAATATCCGGGTGGACTCCTGAGGCTCGATCCCGCATTTGCGTATGCCGAGCCTCCTTCCTCATGACCTTTGTCCAGAGTGGAATGCCTCCCCGGCTCCCGGCACATGATCAGTGCATGCTCAGTCACGATATCAGTGCCTGCTCAGCCACGTGATCACTGACGGCACAGTCACGTGATCAGCGCCTCTCAGTCACGTGATCACCGTATGATAAACACGTGATCAGTGAACGACCAGCCACGTGATCACTGCATGCGCGGTCAGGTGGTCAGTTCCTGATCAGCCACCTGATCAGTGCGTGCACAGTCCCCTGATCAGCGCCTGTCAGTCACTGATCACTGCCTGATAAACACGTGATCAGTGCCCGAACAGCCACGTCATCAGTGCATGCGCAGTCACGTGATCAGTGCATGATAGCCACGTGATCAGTGCGTGCACAGTCCCATGATCAGCGCCTGTCAGTCACTGATCATTGCCTGATAAACACGTGATCAGTGCATGATGAGCCATGTGATCAGTGCCCGATCAGCCACGTCATCAGTGCATGCGCAGTCACGTCATCAGTGCATGATAGCCACGTGATCAGTGCATGCTCAGTCACGTGATCTGGACTTGATCAGCCACGTGATCAGTGCCTGCAGAGTCACGTGATCAGGGCCTGCTGAGCTGCGTGATTCCTGCCGGCTCATCTGCATGACAATTGCCAGCTGAGCTGCGTGATTCCTGTCGGCTCATCTGCTTGACAATTGCCAGCTGAGCTGCGTGATTCCTGCCTGGTCACGTGCTTGATTATTGCCAGTTGAGCAGCATGATTCGTCACTGCTGAGCTCCATGCTTATTGCCTGCTGATTGCGTGGTTCGTGTCTGCTCAGCTCTTTGAGTATTGCCTCCTGAGGTCCCTGTTCGGTCGCCACCTGCCGGGGACCAGCCCCAACTGATCCAGGGTATTCGAAGGAGAGATGGCCTAGGCGACTATTTATATGCTAATCAGAGATGTCAAGAATAATAGTATGAGGAGAGCTCAGTAGGAAAATTCGGTGGAGAAAAGAGACTGAGTAGCTTGGTTTACGCGGAAGACCAATCAAACTTCAAGACAAGAAGTTTGCACCACTTACGTAGGCCGCAGGCGCCCTCTCGAATAGCGAAAGGTGCCTCACCCTAGACACCTTCTCGAGTGGGTCTTAGCAGCCCAGGCATAATTAGTAAGCGTGGTGGGTTCCGCGCTCCAGATGGAGACTCAGCTGGAAGTTAAAGGGAAGAATGACAAGGAACTTTATGAATTGGAGCTGTAAGTTAACTCTTTGACAGAGAGAGCGAGATGGTGGTGGGGGACAGCCCCCAGTGAAATCAGAGGTGAGAGCACAAAGCAATACAGTAGGCAGACTCCGGTTTTTTTGGGGGGAGATGCTCGAGAATATCCGGGTGGACTCCTGAGGCTCGATCCCGCATTTGCGTATGCCGAGCCTCCTTCCTCATGACCTTTGTCCAGAGTGGAATGCCTCCCCGGCTCCCGGCACATGATCAGTGCATGCTCAGTCACGATATCAGTGCCTGCTCAGCCACGTGATCACTGACGGCACAGTCACGTGATCAGCGCCTCTCAGTCACGTGATCACCGTATGATAAACACGTGATCAGTGAACGACCAGCCACGTGATCACTGCATGCGCGGTCAGGTGGTCAGTTCCTGATCAGCCACCTGATCAGTGCGTGCACAGTCCCCTGATCAGCGCCTGTCAGTCACTGATCACTGCCTGATAAACACGTGATCAGTGCCCGAACAGCCACGTCATCAGTGCATGCGCAGTCACGTGATCAGTGCATGATAGCCACGTGATCAGTGCGTGCACAGTCCCATGATCAGCGCCTGTCAGTCACTGATCATTGCCTGATAAACACGTGATCAGTGCATGATGAGCCATGTGATCAGTGCCCGATCAGCCACGTCATCAGTGCATGCGCAGTCACGTCATCAGTGCATGATAGCCACGTGATCAGTGCATGCTCAGTCACGTGATCTGGACTTGATCAGCCACGTGATCAGTGCCTGCAGAGTCACGTGATCAGGGCCTGCTGAGCTGCGTGTGATCTCCTGCCCTGAGCTCATTCTGCTCATCTGCTTGACAATTGCCAGCTGAGCTGCGTGATTCCTGCCTGGTCACGTGCTTGATTATTGCCAGTTGAGCAGCATGATTCGTCACTGCTGAGCTCCATGCTTATTGCCTGCTGATTGCGTGGTTCGTGTCTGCTCAGCTCTTTGAGTATTGCCTCCTGAGGTCCCTGTTCGGTCGCCACCTGCCGGGGACCAGCCCCAACTGATCCAGGGTATTCGAAGGAGAGATGGCCTAGGCGACTATTTATATGCTAATCAGAGATGTCAAGAATAATAGTATGAGGAGAGCTCAGTAGGAAAATTCGGTGGAGAAAAGAGACTGAGTAGCTTGGTTTACGCGGAAGACCAATCAAACTTCAAGACAAGAAGTTTGCACCACTTACGTAGGCCGCAGGCGCCCTCTCGAATAGCGAAAGGTGCCTCACCCTAGACACCTTCTCGAGTGGGTCTTAGCAGCCCAGGCATAATTAGTAAGCGTGGTGGGTTCCGCGCTCCAGATGGAGACTCAGCTGGAAGTTAAAGGGAAGAATGACAAGGAACTTTATGAATTGGAGCTGTAAGTTAACTCTTTGACAGAGAGAGCGAGATGGTGGTGGGGGACAGCCCCCAGTGAAATCAGAGGTGAGAGCACAAAGCAATACAGTAGGCAGACTCCGGTTTTTTTGGGGGGAGATGCTCGAGAATATCCGGGTGGACTCCTGAGGCTCGATCCCGCATTTGCGTATGCCGAGCCTCCTTCCTCATGACCTTTGTCCAGAGTGGAATGCCTCCCCGGCTCCCGGCACATGATCAGTGCATGCTCAGTCACGATATCAGTGCCTGCTCAGCCACGTGATCACTGACGGCACAGTCACGTGATCAGCGCCTCTCAGTCACGTGATCACCGTATGATAAACACGTGATCAGTGAACGACCAGCCACGTGATCACTGCATGCGCGGTCAGGTGGTCAGTTCCTGATCAGCCACCTGATCAGTGCGTGCACAGTCCCCTGATCAGCGCCTGTCAGTCACTGATCACTGCCTGATAAACACGTGATCAGTGCCCGAACAGCCACGTCATCAGTGCATGCGCAGTCACGTGATCAGTGCATGATAGCCACGTGATCAGTGCGTGCACAGTCCCATGATCAGCGCCTGTCAGTCACTGATCATTGCCTGATAAACACGTGATCAGTGCATGATGAGCCATGTGATCAGTGCCCGATCAGCCACGTCATCAGTGCATGCGCAGTCACGTCATCAGTGCATGATAGCCACGTGATCAGTGCATGCTCAGTCACGTGATCTGGACTTGATCAGCCACGTGATCAGTGCCTGCAGAGTCACGTGATCAGGGCCTGCTGAGCTGCGTGATTCCTGCCGGCTCATCTGCATGACAATTGCCAGCTGAGCTGCGTGATTCCTGTCGGCTCATCTGCTTGACAATTGCCAGCTGAGCTGCGTGATTCCTGCCTGGTCACGTGCTTGATTATTGCCAGTTGAGCAGCATGATTCGTCACTGCTGAGCTCCATGCTTATTGCCTGCTGATTGCGTGGTTCGTGTCTGCTCAGCTCTTTGAGTATTGCCTCCTGAGGTCCCTGTTCGGTCGCCACCTGCCGGGGACCAGCCCCAACTGATCCAGGGTATTCGAAGGAGAGATGGCCTAGGCGACTATTTATATGCTAATCAGAGATGTCAAGAATAATAGTATGAGGAGAGCTCAGTAGGAAAATTCGGTGGAGAAAAGAGACTGAGTAGCTTGGTTTACGCGGAAGACCAATCAAACTTCAAGACAAGAAGTTTGCACCACTTACGTAGGCCGCAGGCGCCCTCTCGAATAGCGAAAGGTGCCTCACCCTAGACACCTTCTCGAGTGGGTCTTAGCAGCCCAGGCATAATTAGTAAGCGTGGTGGGTTCCGCGCTCCAGATGGAGACTCAGCTGGAAGTTAAAGGGAAGAATGACAAGGAACTTTATGAATTGGAGCTGTAAGTTAACTCTTTGACAGAGAGAGCGAGATGGTGGTGGGGGACAGCCCCCAGTGAAATCAGAGGTGAGAGCACAAAGCAATACAGTAGGCAGACTCCGGTTTTTTTGGGGGGAGATGCTCGAGAATATCCGGGTGGACTCCTGAGGCTCGATCCCGCATTTGCGTATGCCGAGCCTCCTTCCTCATGACCTTTGTCCAGAGTGGAATGCCTCCCCGGCTCCCGGCACATGATCAGTGCATGCTCAGTCACGATATCAGTGCCTGCTCAGCCACGTGATCACTGACGGCACAGTCACGTGATCAGCGCCTCTCAGTCACGTGATCACCGTATGATAAACACGTGATCAGTGAACGACCAGCCACGTGATCACTGCATGCGCGGTCAGGTGGTCAGTTCCTGATCAGCCACCTGATCAGTGCGTGCACAGTCCCCTGATCAGCGCCTGTCAGTCACTGATCACTGCCTGATAAACACGTGATCAGTGCCCGAACAGCCACGTCATCAGTGCATGCGCAGTCACGTGATCAGTGCATGATAGCCACGTGATCAGTGCGTGCACAGTCCCATGATCAGCGCCTGTCAGTCACTGATCATTGCCTGATAAACACGTGATCAGTGCATGATGAGCCATGTGATCAGTGCCCGATCAGCCACGTCATCAGTGCATGCGCAGTCACGTCATCAGTGCATGATAGCCACGTGATCAGTGCATGCTCAGTCACGTGATCTGGACTTGATCAGCCACGTGATCAGTGCCTGCAGAGTCACGTGATCAGGGCCTGCTGAGCTGCGTGATTCCTGCCGGCTCATCTGCATGACAATTGCCAGCTGAGCTGCGTGATTCCTGTCGGCTCATCTGCTTGACAATTGCCAGCTGAGCTGCGTGATTCCTGCCTGGTCACGTGCTTGATTATTGCCAGTTGAGCAGCATGATTCGTCACTGCTGAGCTCCATGCTTATTGCCTGCTGATTGCGTGGTTCGTGTCTGCTCAGCTCTTTGAGTATTGCCTCCTGAGGTCCCTGTTCGGTCGCCACCTGCCGGGGACCAGCCCCAACTGATCCAGGGTATTCGAAGGAGAGATGGCCTAGGCGACTATTTATATGCTAATCAGAGATGTCAAGAATAATAGTATGAGGAGAGCTCAGTAGGAAAATTCGGTGGAGAAAAGAGACTGAGTAGCTTGGTTTACGCGGAAGACCAATCAAACTTCAAGACAAGAAGTTTGCACCACTTACGTAGGCCGCAGGCGCCCTCTCGAATAGCGAAAGGTGCCTCACCCTAGACACCTTCTCGAGTGGGTCTTAGCAGCCCAGGCATAATTAGTAAGCGTGGTGGGTTCCGCGCTCCAGATGGAGACTCAGCTGGAAGTTAAAGGGAAGAATGACAAGGAACTTTATGAATTGGAGCTGTAAGTTAACTCTTTGACAGAGAGAGCGAGATGGTGGTGGGGGACAGCCCCCAGTGAAATCAGAGGTGAGAGCACAAAGCAATACAGTAGGCAGACTCCGGTTTTTTTGGGGGGAGATGCTCGAGAATATCCGGGTGGACTCCTGAGGCTCGATCCCGCATTTGCGTATGCCGAGCCTCCTTCCTCATGACCTTTGTCCAGAGTGGAATGCCTCCCCGGCTCCCGGCACATGATCAGTGCATGCTCAGTCACGATATCAGTGCCTGCTCAGCCACGTGATCACTGACGGCACAGTCACGTGATCAGCGCCTCTCAGTCACGTGATCACCGTATGATAAACACGTGATCAGTGAACGACCAGCCACGTGATCACTGCATGCGCGGTCAGGTGGTCAGTTCCTGATCAGCCACCTGATCAGTG
Organism: Bos javanicus; assembly: GCF_032452875.1. Classification (NCBI taxonomy): domain Eukaryota; kingdom Metazoa; phylum Chordata; class Mammalia; order Artiodactyla; family Bovidae; genus Bos; species Bos javanicus. The sequence goes on along the minus strand of NW_026893680.1, from coordinate 241,569 downwards.
CGTGCACAGTCCCCTGATCAGCGCCTGTCAGTCACTGATCACTGCCTGATAAACACGTGATCAGTGCCCGAACAGCCACGTCATCAGTGCATGCGCAGTCACGTGATCAGTGCATGATAGCCACGTGATCAGTGCGTGCACAGTCCCATGATCAGCGCCTGTCAGTCACTGATCATTGCCTGATAAACACGTGATCAGTGCATGATGAGCCATGTGATCAGTGCCCGATCAGCCACGTCATCAGTGCATGCGCAGTCACGTCATCAGTGCATGATAGCCACGTGATCAGTGCATGCTCAGTCACGTGATCTGGACTTGATCAGCCACGTGATCAGTGCCTGCAGAGTCACGTGATCAGGGCCTGCTGAGCTGCGTGATTCCTGCCGGCTCATCTGCATGACAATTGCCAGCTGAGCTGCGTGATTCCTGTCGGCTCATCTGCTTGACAATTGCCAGCTGAGCTGCGTGATTCCTGCCTGGTCACGTGCTTGATTATTGCCAGTTGAGCAGCATGATTCGTCACTGCTGAGCTCCATGCTTATTGCCTGCTGATTGCGTGGTTCGTGTCTGCTCAGCTCTTTGAGTATTGCCTCCTGAGGTCCCTGTTCGGTCGCCACCTGCCGGGGACCAGCCCCAACTGATCCAGGGTATTCGAAGGAGAGATGGCCTAGGCGACTATTTATATGCTAATCAGAGATGTCAAGAATAATAGTATGAGGAGAGCTCAGTAGGAAAATTCGGTGGAGAAAAGAGACTGAGTAGCTTGGTTTACGCGGAAGACCAATCAAACTTCAAGACAAGAAGTTTGCACCACTTACGTAGGCCGCAGGCGCCCTCTCGAATAGCGAAAGGTGCCTCACCCTAGACACCTTCTCGAGTGGGTCTTAGCAGCCCAGGCATAATTAGTAAGCGTGGTGGGTTCCGCGCTCCAGATGGAGACTCAGCTGGAAGTTAAAGGGAAGAATGACAAGGAACTTTATGAATTGGAGCTGTAAGTTAACTCTTTGACAGAGAGAGCGAGATGGTGGTGGGGGACAGCCCCCAGTGAAATCAGAGGTGAGAGCACAAAGCAATACAGTAGGCAGACTCCGGTTTTTTTGGGGGGAGATGCTCGAGAATATCCGGGTGGACTCCTGAGGCTCGATCCCGCATTTGCGTATGCCGAGCCTCCTTCCTCATGACCTTTGTCCAGAGTGGAATGCCTCCCCGGCTCCCGGCACATGATCAGTGCATGCTCAGTCACGATATCAGTGCCTGCTCAGCCACGTGATCACTGACGGCACAGTCACGTGATCAGCGCCTCTCAGTCACGTGATCACCGTATGATAAACACGTGATCAGTGAACGACCAGCCACGTGATCACTGCATGCGCGGTCAGGTGGTCAGTTCCTGATCAGCCACCTGATCAGTGCGTGCACAGTCCCCTGATCAGCGCCTGTCAGTCACTGATCACTGCCTGATAAACACGTGATCAGTGCCCGAACAGCCACGTCATCAGTGCATGCGCAGTCACGTGATCAGTGCATGATAGCCACGTGATCAGTGCGTGCACAGTCCCATGATCAGCGCCTGTCAGTCACTGATCATTGCCTGATAAACACGTGATCAGTGCATGATGAGCCATGTGATCAGTGCCCGATCAGCCACGTCATCAGTGCATGCGCAGTCACGTCATCAGTGCATGATAGCCACGTGATCAGTGCATGCTCAGTCACGTGATCTGGACTTGATCAGCCACGTGATCAGTGCCTGCAGAGTCACGTGATCAGGGCCTGCTGAGCTGCGTGATTCCTGCCGGCTCATCTGCATGACAATTGCCAGCTGAGCTGCGTGATTCCTGTCGGCTCATCTGCTTGACAATTGCCAGCTGAGCTGCGTGATTCCTGCCTGGTCACGTGCTTGATTATTGCCAGTTGAGCAGCATGATTCGTCACTGCTGAGCTCCATGCTTATTGCCTGCTGATTGCGTGGTTCGTGTCTGCTCAGCTCTTTGAGTATTGCCTCCTGAGGTCCCTGTTCGGTCGCCACCTGCCGGGGACCAGCCCCAACTGATCCAGGGTATTCGAAGGAGAGATGGCCTAGGCGACTATTTATATGCTAATCAGAGATGTCAAGAATAATAGTATGAGGAGAGCTCAGTAGGAAAATTCGGTGGAGAAAAGAGACTGAGTAGCTTGGTTTACGCGGAAGACCAATCAAACTTCAAGACAAGAAGTTTGCACCACTTACGTAGGCCGCAGGCGCCCTCTCGAATAGCGAAAGGTGCCTCACCCTAGACACCTTCTCGAGTGGGTCTTAGCAGCCCAGGCATAATTAGTAAGCGTGGTGGGTTCCGCGCTCCAGATGGAGACTCAGCTGGAAGTTAAAGGGAAGAATGACAAGGAACTTTATGAATTGGAGCTGTAAGTTAACTCTTTGACAGAGAGAGCGAGATGGTGGTGGGGGACAGCCCCCAGTGAAATCAGAGGTGAGAGCACAAAGCAATACAGTAGGCAGACTCCGGTTTTTTTGGGGGGAGATGCTCGAGAATATCCGGGTGGACTCCTGAGGCTCGATCCCGCATTTGCGTATGCCGAGCCTCCTTCCTCATGACCTTTGTCCAGAGTGGAATGCCTCCCCGGCTCCCGGCACATGATCAGTGCATGCTCAGTCACGATATCAGTGCCTGCTCAGCCACGTGATCACTGACGGCACAGTCACGTGATCAGCGCCTCTCAGTCACGTGATCACCGTATGATAAACACGTGATCAGTGAACGACCAGCCACGTGATCACTGCATGCGCGGTCAGGTGGTCAGTTCCTGATCAGCCACCTGATCAGTGCGTGCACAGTCCCCTGATCAGCGCCTGTCAGTCACTGATCACTGCCTGATAAACACGTGATCAGTGCCCGAACAGCCACGTCATCAGTGCATGCGCAGTCACGTGATCAGTGCATGATAGCCACGTGATCAGTGCGTGCACAGTCCCATGATCAGCGCCTGTCAGTCACTGATCATTGCCTGATAAACACGTGATCAGTGCATGATGAGCCATGTGATCAGTGCCCGATCAGCCACGTCATCAGTGCATGCGCAGTCACGTCATCAGTGCATGATAGCCACGTGATCAGTGCATGCTCAGTCACGTGATCTGGACTTGATCAGCCACGTGATCAGTGCCTGCAGAGTCACGTGATCAGGGCCTGCTGAGCTGCGTGATTCCTGCCGGCTCATCTGCATGACAATTGCCAGCTGAGCTGCGTGATTCCTGTCGGCTCATCTGCTTGACAATTGCCAGCTGAGCTGCGTGATTCCTGCCTGGTCACGTGCTTGATTATTGCCAGTTGAGCAGCATGATTCGTCACTGCTGAGCTCCATGCTTATTGCCTGCTGATTGCGTGGTTCGTGTCTGCTCAGCTCTTTGAGTATTGCCTCCTGAGGTCCCTGTTCGGTCGCCACCTGCCGGGGACCAGCCCCAACTGATCCAGGGTATTCGAAGGAGAGATGGCCTAGGCGACTATTTATATGCTAATCAGAGATGTCAAGAATAATAGTATGAGGAGAGCTCAGTAGGAAAATTCGGTGGAGAAAAGAGACTGAGTAGCTTGGTTTACGCGGAAGACCAATCAAACTTCAAGACAAGAAGTTTGCACCACTTACGTAGGCCGCAGGCGCCCTCTCGAATAGCGAAAGGTGCCTCACCCTAGACACCTTCTCGAGTGGGTCTTAGCAGCCCAGGCATAATTAGTAAGCGTGGTGGGTTCCGCGCTCCAGATGGAGACTCAGCTGGAAGTTAAAGGGAAGAATGACAAGGAACTTTATGAATTGGAGCTGTAAGTTAACTCTTTGACAGAGAGAGCGAGATGGTGGTGGGGGACAGCCCCCAGTGAAATCAGAGGTGAGAGCACAAAGCAATACAGTAGGCAGACTCCGGTTTTTTGGGGGGAGATGCTCGAGAATATCCGGGTGGACTCCTGAGGCTCGATCCCGCATTTGCGTATGCCGAGCCTCCTTCCTCATGACCTTTGTCCAGAGTGGAATGCCTCCCCGGCTCCCGGCACATGATCAGTGCATGCTCAGTCACGATATCAGTGCCTGCTCAGCCACGTGATCACTGACGGCACAGTCACGTGATCAGCGCCTCTCAGTCACGTGATCACCGTATGATAAACACGTGATCAGTGAACGACCAGCCACGTGATCACTGCATGCGCGGTCAGGTGGTCAGTTCCTGATCAGCCACCTGATCAGTGCGTGCACAGTCCCCTGATCAGCGCCTGTCAGTCACTGATCACTGCCTGATAAACACGTGATCAGTGCCCGAACAGCCACGTCATCAGTGCATGCGCAGTCACGTGATCAGTGCATGATAGCCACGTGATCAGTGCGTGCACAGTCCCATGATCAGCGCCTGTCAGTCACTGATCATTGCCTGATAAACACGTGATCAGTGCATGATGAGCCATGTGATCAGTGCCCGATCAGCCACGTCATCAGTGCATGCGCAGTCACGTCATCAGTGCATGATAGCCACGTGATCAGTGCATGCTCAGTCACGTGATCTGGACTTGATCAGCCACGTGATCAGTGCCTGCAGAGTCACGTGATCAGGGCCTGCTGAGCTGCGTGATTCCTGCCGGCTCATCTGCATGACAATTGCCAGCTGAGCTGCGTGATTCCTGTCGGCTCATCTGCTTGACAATTGCCAGCTGAGCTGCGTGATTCCTGCCTGGTCACGTGCTTGATTATTGCCAGTTGAGCAGCATGATTCGTCACTGCTGAGCTCCATGCTTATTGCCTGCTGATTGCGTGGTTCGTGTCTGCTCAGCTCTTTGAGTATTGCCTCCTGAGGTCCCTGTTCGGTCGCCACCTGCCGGGGACCAGCCCCAACTGATCCAGGGTATTCGAAGGAGAGATGGCCTAGGCGACTATTTATATGCTAATCAGAGATGTCAAGAATAATAGTATGAGGAGAGCTCAGTAGGAAAATTCGGTGGAGAAAAGAGACTGAGTAGCTTGGTTTACGCGGAAGACCAATCAAACTTCAAGACAAGAAGTTTGCACCACTTACGTAGGCCGCAGGCGCCCTCTCGAATAGCGAAAGGTGCCTCACCCTAGACACCTTCTCGAGTGGGTCTTAGCAGCCCAGGCATAATTAGTAAGCGTGGTGGGTTCCGCGCTCCAGATGGAGACTCAGCTGGAAGTTAAAGGGAAGAATGACAAGGAACTTTATGAATTGGAGCTGTAAGTTAACTCTTTGACAGAGAGAGCGAGATGGTGGTGGGGGACAGCCCCCAGTGAAATCAGAGGTGAGAGCACAAAGCAATACAGTAGGCAGACTCCGGTTTTTTTGGGGGGAGATGCTCGAGAATATCCGGGTGGACTCCTGAGGCTCGATCCCGCATTTGCGTATGCCGAGCCTCCTTCCTCATGACCTTTGTCCAGAGTGGAATGCCTCCCCGGCTCCCGGCACATGATCAGTGCATGCTCAGTCACGATATCAGTGCCTGCTCAGCCACGTGATCACTGACGGCACAGTCACGTGATCAGCGCCTCTCAGTCACGTGATCACCGTATGATAAACACGTGATCAGTGAACGACCAGCCACGTGATCACTGCATGCGCGGTCAGGTGGTCAGTTCCTGATCAGCCACCTGATCAGTGCGTGCACAGTCCCCTGATCAGCGCCTGTCAGTCACTGATCACTGCCTGATAAACACGTGATCAGTGCCCGAACAGCCACGTCATCAGTGCATGCGCAGTCACGTGATCAGTGCATGATAGCCACGTGATCAGTGCGTGCACAGTCCCATGATCAGCGCCTGTCAGTCACTGATCATTGCCTGATAAACACGTGATCAGTGCATGATGAGCCATGTGATCAGTGCCCGATCAGCCACGTCATCAGTGCATGCGCAGTCACGTCATCAGTGCATGATAGCCACGTGATCAGTGCATGCTCAGTCACGTGATCTGGACTTGATCAGCCACGTGATCAGTGCCTGCAGAGTCACGTGATCAGGGCCTGCTGAGCTGCGTGATTCCTGCCGGCTCATCTGCATGACAATTGCCAGCTGAGCTGCGTGATTCCTGTCGGCTCATCTGCTTGACAATTGCCAGCTGAGCTGCGTGATTCCTGCCTGGTCACGTGCTTGATTATTGCCAGTTGAGCAGCATGATTCGTCACTGCTGAGCTCCATGCTTATTGCCTGCTGATTGCGTGGTTCGTGTCTGCTCAGCTCTTTGAGTATTGCCTCCTGAGGTCCCTGTTCGGTCGCCACCTGCCGGGGACCAGCCCCAACTGATCCAGGGTATTCGAAGGAGAGATGGCCTAGGCGACTATTTATATGCTAATCAGAGATGTCAAGAATAATAGTATGAGGAGAGCTCAGTAGGAAAATTCGGTGGAGAAAAGAGACTGAGTAGCTTGGTTTACGCGGAAGACCAATCAAACTTCAAGACAAGAAGTTTGCACCACTTACGTAGGCCGCAGGCGCCCTCTCGAATAGCGAAAGGTGCCTCACCCTAGACACCTTCTCGAGTGGGTCTTAGCAGCCCAGGCATAATTAGTAAGCGTGGTGGGTTCCGCGCTCCAGATGGAGACTCAGCTGGAAGTTAAAGGGAAGAATGACAAGGAACTTTATGAATTGGAGCTGTAAGTTAACTCTTTGACAGAGAGAGCGAGATGGTGGTGGGGGACAGCCCCCAGTGAAATCAGAGGTGAGAGCACAAAGCAATACAGTAGGCAGACTCCGGTTTTTGGGGGAGATGCTCGAGAATATCCGGGTGGACTCCTGAGGCTCGATCCCGCATTTGCGTATGCCGAGCCTCCTTCCTCATGACCTTTGTCCAGAGTGGAATGCCTCCCCGGCTCCCGGCACATGATCAGTGCATGCTCAGTCACGATATCAGTGCCTGCTCAGCCACGTGATCACTGACGGCACAGTCACGTGATCAGCGCCTCTCAGTCACGTGATCACCGTATGATAAACACGTGATCAGTGAACGACCAGCCACGTGATCACTGCATGCGCGGTCAGGTGGTCAGTTCCTGATCAGCCACCTGATCAGTGCGTGCACAGTCCCCTGATCAGCGCCTGTCAGTCACTGATCACTGCCTGATAAACACGTGATCAGTGCCCGAACAGCCACGTCATCAGTGCATGCGCAGTCACGTGATCAGTGCATGATAGCCACGTGATCAGTGCGTGCACAGTCCCATGATCAGCGCCTGTCAGTCACTGATCATTGCCTGATAAACACGTGATCAGTGCATGATGAGCCATGTGATCAGTGCCCGATCAGCCACGTCATCAGTGCATGCGCAGTCACGTCATCAGTGCATGATAGCCACGTGATCAGTGCATGCTCAGTCACGTGATCTGGACTTGATCAGCCACGTGATCAGTGCCTGCAGAGTCACGTGATCAGGGCCTGCTGAGCTGCGTGATTCCTGCCGGCTCATCTGCTTGACAATTGCCAGCTGAGCTGCGTGATTCCTGCCTGGTCACGTGCTTGATTATTGCCAGTTGAGCAGCATGATTCGTCACTGCTGAGCTCCATGCTTATTGCCTGCTGATTGCGTGGTTCGTGTCTGCTCAGCTCTTTGAGTATTGCCTCCTGAGGTCCCTGTTCGGTCGCCACCTGCCGGGGACCAGCCCCAACTGATCCAGGGTATTCGAAGGAGAGATGGCCTAGGCGACTATTTATATGCTAATCAGAGATGTCAAGAATAATAGTATGAGGAGAGCTCAGTAGGAAAATTCGGTGGAGAAAAGAGACTGAGTAGCTTGGTTTACGCGGAAGACCAATCAAACTTCAAGACAAGAAGTTTGCACCACTTACGTAGGCCGCAGGCGCCCTCTCGAATAGCGAAAGGTGCCTCACCCTAGACACCTTCTCGAGTGGGTCTTAGCAGCCCAGGCATAATTAGTAAGCGTGGTGGGTTCCGCGCTCCAGATGGAGACTCAGCTGGAAGTTAAAGGGAAGAATGACAAGGAACTTTATGAATTGGAGCTGTAAGTTAACTCTTTGACAGAGAGAGCGAGATGGTGGTGGGGGACAGCCCCCAGTGAAATCAGAGGTGAGAGCACAAAGCAATACAGTAGGCAGACTCCGGTTTTTTGGGGGAGATGCTCGAGAATATCCGGGTGGACTCCTGAGGCTCGATCCCGCATTTGCGTATGCCGAGCCTCCTTCCTCATGACCTTTGTCCAGAGTGGAATGCCTCCCCGGCTCCCGGCACATGATCAGTGCATGCTCAGTCACGATATCAGTGCCTGCTCAGCCACGTGATCACTGACGGCACAGTCACGTGATCAGCGCCTCTCAGTCACGTGATCACCGTATGATAAACACGTGATCAGTGAACGACCAGCCACGTGATCACTGCATGCGCGGTCAGGTGGTCAGTTCCTGATCAGCCACCTGATCAGTGCGTGCACAGTCCCCTGATCAGCGCCTGTCAGTCACTGATCACTGCCTGATAAACACGTGATCAGTGCCCGAACAGCCACGTCATCAGTGCATGCGCAGTCACGTGATCAGTGCATGATAGCCACGTGATCAGTGCGTGCACAGTCCCATGATCAGCGCCTGTCAGTCACTGATCATTGCCTGATAAACACGTGATCAGTGCATGATGAGCCATGTGATCAGTGCCCGATCAGCCACGTCATCAGTGCATGCGCAGTCACGTCATCAGTGCATGATAGCCACGTGATCAGTGCATGCTCAGTCACGTGATCTGGACTTGATCAGCCACGTGATCAGTGCCTGCAGAGTCACGTGATCAGGGCCTGCTGAGCTGCGTGATTCCTGCCGGCTCATCTGCTTGACAATTGCCAGCTGAGCTGCGTGATTCCTGCCTGGTCACGTGCTTGATTATTGCCAGTTGAGCAGCATGATTCGTCACTGCTGAGCTCCATGCTTATTGCCTGCTGATTGCGTGGTTCGTGTCTGCTCAGCTCTTTGAGTATTGCCTCCTGAGGTCCCTGTTCGGTCGCCACCTGCCGGGGACCAGCCCCAACTGATCCAGGGTATTCGAAGGAGAGATGGCCTAGGCGACTATTTATATGCTAATCAGAGATGTCAAGAATAATAGTATGAGGAGAGCTCAGTAGGAAAATTCGGTGGAGAAAAGAGACTGAGTAGCTTGGTTTACGCGGAAGACCAATCAAACTTCAAGACAAGAAGTTTGCACCACTTACGTAGGCCGCAGGCGCCCTCTCGAATAGCGAAAGGTGCCTCACCCTAGACACCTTCTCGAGTGGGTCTTAGCAGCCCAGGCATAATTAGTAAGCGTGGTGGGTTCCGCGCTCCAGATGGAGACTCAGCTGGAAGTTAAAGGGAAGAATGACAAGGAACTTTATGAATTGGAGCTGTAAGTTAACTCTTTGACAGAGAGAGCGAGATGGTGGTGGGGGACAGCCCCCAGTGAAATCAGAGGTGAGAGCACAAAGCAATACAGTAGGCAGACTCCGGTTTTTTGGGGGGAGATGCTCGAGAATATCCGGGTGGACTCCTGAGGCTCGATCCCGCATTTGCGTATGCCGAGCCTCCTTCCTCATGACCTTTGTCCAGAGTGGAATGCCTCCCCGGCTCCCGGCACATGATCAGTGCATGCTCAGTCACGATATCAGTGCCTGCTCAGCCACGTGATCACTGACGGCACAGTCACGTGATCAGCGCCTCTCAGTCACGTGATCACCGTATGATAAACACGTGATCAGTGAACGACCAGCCACGTGATCACTGCATGCGCGGTCAGGTGGTCAGTTCCTGATCAGCCACCTGATCAGTGCGTGCACAGTCCCCTGATCAGCGCCTGTCAGTCACTGATCACTGCCTGATAAACACGTGATCAGTGCCCGAACAGCCACGTCATCAGTGCATGCGCAGTCACGTGATCAGTGCATGATAGCCACGTGATCAGTGCGTGCACAGTCCCATGATCAGCGCCTGTCAGTCACTGATCATTGCCTGATAAACACGTGATCAGTGCATGATGAGCCATGTGATCAGTGCCCGATCAGCCACGTCATCAGTGCATGCGCAGTCACGTCATCAGTGCATGATAGCCACGTGATCAGTGCATGCTCAGTCACGTGATCTGGACTTGATCAGCCACGTGATCAGTGCCTGCAGAGTCACGTGATCAGGGCCTGCTGAGCTGCGTGATTCCTGCCGGCTCATCTGCATGACAATTGCCAGCTGAGCTGCGTGATTCCTGTCGGCTCATCTGCTTGACAATTGCCAGCTGAGCTGCGTGATTCCTGCCTGGTCACGTGCTTGATTATTGCCAGTTGAGCAGCATGATTCGTCACTGCTGAGCTCCATGCTTATTGCCTGCTGATTGCGTGGTTCGTGTCTGCTCAGCTCTTTGAGTATTGCCTCCTGAGGTCCCTGTTCGGTCGCCACCTGCCGGGGACCAGCCCCAACTGATCCAGGGTATTCGAAGGAGAGATGGCCTAGGCGACTATTTATATGCTAATCAGAGATGTCAAGAATAATAGTATGAGGAGAGCTCAGTAGGAAAATTCGGTGGAGAAAAGAGACTGAGTAGCTTGGTTTACGCGGAAGACCAATCAAACTTCAAGACAAGAAGTTTGCACCACTTACGTAGGCCGCAGGCGCCCTCTCGAATAGCGAAAGGTGCCTCACCCTAGACACCTTCTCGAGTGGGTCTTAGCAGCCCAGGCATAATTAGTAAGCGTGGTGGGTTCCGCGCTCCAGATGGAGACTCAGCTGGAAGTTAAAGGGAAGAATGACAAGGAACTTTATGAATTGGAGCTGTAAGTTAACTCTTTGACAGAGAGAGCGAGATGGTGGTGGGGGACAGCCCCCAGTGAAATCAGAGGTGAGAGCACAAAGCAATACAGTAGGCAGACTCCGGTTTTTTTGGGGGGAGATGCTCGAGAATATCCGGGTGGACTCCTGAGGCTCGATCCCGCATTTGCGTATGCCGAGCCTCCTTCCTCATGACCTTTGTCCAGAGTGGAATGCCTCCCCGGCTCCCGGCACATGATCAGTGCATGCTCAGTCACGATATCAGTGCCTGCTCAGCCACGTGATCACTGACGGCACAGTCACGTGATCAGCGCCTCTCAGTCACGTGATCACCGTATGATAAACACGTGATCAGTGAACGACCAGCCACGTGATCACTGCATGCGCGGTCAGGTGGTCAGTTCCTGATCAGCCACCTGATCAGTGCGTGCACAGTCCCCTGATCAGCGCCTGTCAGTCACTGATCACTGCCTGATAAACACGTGATCAGTGCCCGAACAGCCACGTCATCAGTGCATGCGCAGTCACGTGATCAGTGCATGATAGCCACGTGATCAGTGCGTGCACAGTCCCATGATCAGCGCCTGTCAGTCACTGATCATTGCCTGATAAACACGTGATCAGTGCATGATGAGCCATGTGATCAGTGCCCGATCAGCCACGTCATCAGTGCATGCGCAGTCACGTCATCAGTGCATGATAGCCACGTGATCAGTGCATGCTCAGTCACGTGATCTGGACTTGATCAGCCACGTGATCAGTGCCTGCAGAGTCACGTGATCAGGGCCTGCTGAGCTGCGTGATTCCTGCCGGCTCATCTGCTTGACAATTGCCAGCTGAGCTGCGTGATTCCTGCCTGGTCACGTGCTTGATTATTGCCAGTTGAGCAGCATGATTCGTCACTGCTGAGCTCCATGCTTATTGCCTGCTGATTGCGTGGTTCGTGTCTGCTCAGCTCTTTGAGTATTGCCTCCTGAGGTCCCTGTTCGGTCGCCACCTGCCGGGGACCAGCCCCAACTGATCCAGGGTATTCGAAGGAGAGATGGCCTAGGCGACTATTTATATGCTAATCAGAGATGTCAAGAATAATAGTATGAGGAGAGCTCAGTAGGAAAATTCGGTGGAGAAAAGAGACTGAGTAGCTTGGTTTACGCGGAAGACCAATCAAACTTCAAGACAAGAAGTTTGCACCACTTACGTAGGCCGCAGGCGCCCTCTCGAATAGCGAAAGGTGCCTCACCCTAGACACCTTCTCGAGTGGGTCTTAGCAGCCCAGGCATAATTAGTAAGCGTGGTGGGTTCCGCGCTCCAGATGGAGACTCAGCTGGAAGTTAAAGGGAAGAATGACAAGGAACTTTATGAATTGGAGCTGTAAGTTAACTCTTTGACAGAGAGAGCGAGATGGTGGTGGGGGACAGCCCCCAGTGAAATCAGAGGTGAGAGCACAAAGCAATACAGTAGGCAGACTCCGGTTTTTTTGGGGGGAGATGCTCGAGAATATCCGGGTGGACTCCTGAGGCTCGATCCCGCATTTGCGTATGCCGAGCCTCCTTCCTCATGACCTTTGTCCAGAGTGGAATGCCTCCCCGGCTCCCGGCACATGATCAGTGCATGCTCAGTCACGATATCAGTGCCTGCTCAGCCACGTGATCACTGACGGCACAGTCACGTGATCAGCGCCTCTCAGTCACGTGATCACCGTATGATAAACACGTGATCAGTGAACGACCAGCCACGTGATCACTGCATGCGCGGTCAGGTGGTCAGTTCCTGATCAGCCACCTGATCAGTGCGTGCACAGTCCCCTGATCAGCGCCTGTCAGTCACTGATCACTGCCTGATAAACACGTGATCAGTGCCCGAACAGCCACGTCATCAGTGCATGCGCAGTCACGTGATCAGTGCATGATAGCCACGTGATCAGTGCGTGCACAGTCCCATGATCAGCGCCTGTCAGTCACTGATCATTGCCTGATAAACACGTGATCAGTGCATGATGAGCCATGTGATCAGTGCATGATCAGCCACGTGATCAGTGCATGCGCAGTCACGTGATCAGTGCATGATAGCCACGTGATCAGTGCATGATCAGCCACGTGATCAGTGCATGATCAGCCACGTGATCAGTGCATGATCAGTCACGTGATCAGTGCATGATCAGGCACGTGATCAGTGCATGATCAGCCACGTGATCAGTGCATGATAGCCACGTGATCAGTGCATGATCAGTCACCTGATCAGTGCATGATCAGTCACGTGACCAGTACATGGTAGCTACGTGATCATTGCATGATCAGCCACGTGATAGTGCATGATAGCCACGTGATCAGTGCATGATCAGTCACGTGATCAGTGCATGATCAGTCACGTGATCAGTGCATGATCAGTCACGTGATCAGTGCATGATCAGCCACGTGATCAGTGCATGATCTGTCACGTGATCAGTGTATGATCAGCCACGTGATCAGTGCATGGGCAGTCATGTGATCAGTGCATGATATAGACGTGATCAGTGCATGATCAGTCACGTGATCAGTGCATGATAGCCACGTGATCAGTGCATGATCAGTCACCTGATGGGTGTATGATCAGTCACGTGACCAGTACATGGTAGCTACATGATCATTGCATGATCAGCCACGTGAGTAGTGCATGATAGCCACGTGATCAGTGCATGATCAGTCACGTGATCAGTGCATGATCAGTCACGTGATCAGTGCATGATCAGTCACGTGATCAGTGCATGATCAATTACATGATCAGTGCATGATCAGTCACGTGATCAGTACATGGTAGCTACGTGATCAGTGCATGATCAGCCACGTGATCAGTGCATGATAGCCACGTGATCAGTGCATGATCAGTCACATGATCAGTGCATGATCATCCACGTGATCAGTGCATGGGCAGTCATGTGATCAGTGCATGATATAGACGTGATCAGTGCATGATCAGTCACGTGATCAGTGCATGATCACCACGTGATCAGTGCATGATAGCCAGTGATCAGTGCATGATAGCCAGTGATCAGTGCATGATCAGTCACGTGATCAGTGCATGATCAGCCACGTGATCAGTGCATGATAGCCACGTGATCAGTGCATGATCAGCCACGTGATCAGTGCATGATCAGTCACGTGATCAGTGCATGATCAGCCACGTGATCAGTGCATGATCAGTCACGTGATCAGTGCATGATCAGCCACGTGATCAGTGCATGATAGCCACGTGATCAGTGCATGATCAGCACGTGATCAGTGCATGATCAGCCACGTGATCAGTGCATGATAGCCACGTGATCAGTGCATGATCAGTCACGTGATCAGTGCATGATCAGTCACGTGATCAGTGCATGATAGCTACGTGATCAGTGCATGATCAGCCACGTGATCAGTGCATGATAGCCACGTGATCAGTGCATGATCAGTCACGTGATCAGTGCATGATCACTCACGTGATCAGTGCATGATCAGTCACGTGATCAGTGCATGATCAATTACGTGATCAGTGCATGATCAGTCACGTGACCAGTACATGGTAGCTACGTGATCATTGCATGATCAGTCACGTGAGCAGTGCATGATAGCCACGTGATCAGTGCATGATCAGTCACATGATCAGTGTATGATCATCCAGTGATCAGTGCATGATCAGTCATGTGATCAGTGCATGATATAGACGTGATCAGTGCATGATCAGTCGTGATCAGTGCATGATCAGCCACGTGATCAGTGCATGATAGCCAGTTAATGAGTGCATGATAGCCAGTGATCAGTGCATGATCAGTCACGTGATCAGTGTATGATCAGCCACGTGATCAGTGCATGATAGCCACTGATCAGTGCATGATCAGCCACGTGATCAGTGCATGATCAGTTACGTGAGCAGTGTATGATCAGCCACGTGATCAGTGCATGGTCAGACACGTGAACAGTGTATGATCAGCCACGTGATCAGTGCATGATAGCCACGTGATCAGTGCATGATCAGTCACGTGATCAGTGTATGATCAGCCACGTGAACAGTGCATGCTCAGTCACGTGATCTGGGCCTGCTGAGCTGCGTGATTACTGTCTGCTCATCTGCTTGACAATTGCCAGCTGAGCTGCACGATTCCTGCCTGTCATCTGCTTGACAATTGCCAGCTGTGCTGCGTAATTCCTGCCTGCTCAGCTGCTTGATTATTGCCAGCTGAGCAGCATGATTCCTCACACCTGAGTTCCATGATTATTGCCTGCTGACTGTTTGATTCGTGCCTACTCAGCTCTTTGTTTATTGCCTCCAGAGGCACATGATCAGTGTATGATAGCAAACATGATCAGCGCATGATCAGTCACATGATCAGCGCCATTAAGTCACGTGATCACTACATGATAGTCATGTGATCAGTCCATGCTCAGTCACGGTATCAGTGCATGATCAGCCACGTGATCAGTGCATGATCAGCCACGTGATCAGTTCATGATAGCCACGTGATCAGTGCATGATCAGTCACGTGATCAGTGCATGACCAGGCAGGTGATCAGTGCATGATCAGCCACGTGATCAGTGCATGATAGCCACGTGATCAGTGCATGATCATCACCTGATGGGTGTATGATCAGTCACGTGACCAGTACATGGTAGCTACATGATCATTGCATGATCAGCCACGTGAGTAGTGCATGATAGCCACGTGATCAGTGCATGATCAGTCACGTGATCAGTGCATGATCAGTCACGTGATCAGTGCATGATAAGTCACGTGATCAGTGCATGATCAGCCACGTGATCAGTGCATGATCAGTCACGTGATCAGTGCATGATCAGCCACGTGATCAGTGCATGATCAGTCACGTGATCAGTGCATGATATAGACGTGATCAGTGCATGATCAGTCACGTGATCAGTGCATGATAGCCACGTGATCAGTGCATGATCAGTCACGTGATCAGTGCATGATCAGTCACGTGACCAGTACATGGTAGCTACATGATCAGTGCATGATCAGCCACGTGATCAGTGCATGATAGCCACGTGATCAGTGCATGATCAGTCACGTGATCAGTGCATGATCAGTCACGTATCAGTGCATGATCAGCCACGTGATCAGTGCATGATCAGCCACGTGATCAGTGCATGATAGCCACGTGATCAGTGCATGATCAGTCACGTGATCAGTGCATGATCAGGCACGTGATCAGTGCATGATCAGCCACGTGATCAGTGCATGATAGCCACGTGATCAGTGCATGATCAGTCACGTGATCAGTGTATGATCAGTCACTGACCAGTACATGGTAGCTACGTGATCAGTGCATGATCAGCCACGTGATCAGTGCATGATAGCCACGTGATCAGTGCATGATCAGTCACGTGATCAGTGCATGATCAGTCATGTGATCAGTGCATGATCAGGCACGTGATCAGTGCATGATCAGCCACGTGATCAGTGCATGATAGCCACGTGATCAGTGCATGATCAGTCACGTGATCAGTGCATGATCAGTCACGTGATCAGTGCATGATCAGCCACGTGATCAGTGCATGATCAGCCACGTGATCAGTGCATGATCAATTACGTGATCAGTGCATGATCAGTCACGTGATCAGTGCATGGTAGCTACGTGATCAGTGCATGATCAGCCACGTGATCAGTGCATGATAGCCACGTGATCAGTGCATGATCAGTCACGTGATCAGTGCATGATCAGTCACGTGATCAGTGCATGATCAGTCACGTGATCAGTGCATGATCAATCACGTGATCAGTGCATGATCAGTCACGTGATCAGTGCATGATAGCTACGTGATCAGTGCATGATCAGCCACGTGATCAGTGCATGATAGCCACGTGATCAGTGCATGATCAGTCACGTGATCAGTGCATGATCAGTCACGTGATCAGTGCATGATCAGTCACGTGATCAGTGCATGATCAATCACGTGATCAGTGCATGATCAGTCACGTGATCAGTGCATGGTAGCTACGTGATCATTGCATGATCAGCCACGTGATCAGTGCATGATAGCCACGTGATCAGTGCATGATAGCCACGTGATCAGTGCATGATCAGTCATGTGATACGTGTGTGATCAGCCACGTGATCAGTGCATGATATCCACGTGATCAGTGCATGATAGCCACGTGATCAGTGCATGAGAGCCACGTGATCAGTGCATGATCAGTCACGTGATACATGTGTGATCAGCCACGTGATCAGTGCATGATGAGCCACGTGATCAGTGCAGGATCAATTACGTGATCAGTGCATGATCAGTCACGTGACCAGTACATGGTTGCTACGTGATCGTTGCATGATCAGCCACGTGAGCAGAGCATGATAGCCACGTGATCAGTGCATGATCAGTCACGTGATCAGTACATGATCAGTCACGTGAACAGTGCATGATCATTTACGTGATCTGTGCATGATCAGTCACGTGACCAGTATATGGTAGCTACGTGATCATTCCATGACGAGCCACGTGAGCAGTGCATGATAGCCACGTGATGTGTGCATGATGAGTTACGTGAGCAGAGTATGATCAGCCACGTGATCAGTGCATGAGTGCCACGTGATCAGTGCATGATATGTCACGTGACAGGTGTGTGATCAGCCACGTGAACAGTGCATGTTCAGCCACGTGATCAGTGCATGATAGCCACGTGATCAGTGCATGATCAGTTACGTGAGCAGTGTATGATCAGCCACGTGATCAGTGCATGGTCAGACACGTGAACAGTGTATGATCAGCCACGTGATCAGTGCATGATATCCAAGTGATCAGTGCATGATCATCACGTGATCAGTGTATGATCAGCCACGTGAACAGTGCATGCTCAGTCACGTGATCAGGGCCTGCTGAGCTGCGTGATTACTGTCTGCTCATCTGCTTGACAATTGCCAGCTGAGCTGCACGATTCCTGCCTGTCATCTGCTTGACAATTGCCAGCTGTGCTGCGTAATTCCTGCCTGCTCAGCTGCTTGATTATTGCCAGCTGAGCAGCATGATTCCTCACAGCTGAGTTCCATGATTATTGCCTGCTGACTGTATGATTCGTGCCTACTCAGCTCTTTGTTTATTGCCTCCAGAGGCACATGATCAGTGTATGATAGCAAACATGATCAGTGCATGATCAGTCACATGATCAGCGCCATTAAGTCACGTGATCACTACATGATAGTCATGTGATCAGTCCATGCTCAGTCACGGTATCAGTGCATGATCAGCCACGTGATCAGTGCATGATCAGCCACGTGATCAGTGCATGATAGCCACGTGATCAGTGCATGATCAGCCAGTGATCAGTGCATGATAGCCACGTGATCAGTGCATGATCAGTCACATGATCAGTGCATGATCATCCACGTGATCAGTGCATGATCAGTCACGTGATCAGTGCATGATATAGACGTGATCAGTGCATGATCAGTCACGTGATCAGTGCATGATCAGCCACGTGATCAGTGCATGATAGCCACGTGATCAGTGCATGATAGCCAGTGATCAGTGCATGATCAGTCACGTGATCAGTGCATGATCAGCCACGTGATCAGTGCATGATAGCCACGTGATCAGTGCATGATCAGCCACGTGATCAGTGCATGATCAGTCACGTGATCAGTGCATGATCAGCCACGTGATCAGTGCATGATCAGACACGTGATCAGTGCATGATCAGCCACGTGATCAGTGCATGATAGCCACGTGATCAGTGCATGATCAGTCACGTGATCAGTGTATGATCAGCCACGTGATCAGTGCATGCTCAGTCACGTGATCAGGGCCTGCTGAGCTGCGTGATTACTGTCTGCTCATCTGCTTGACAATTGCCAGCTGAGCTGCACGATTCCTGCCTGTCATCTGCTTGACAATTATCAGCTGTGCTGCGTAATTCCTGCCTGCTCAGCTGCTTGATTATTGCCAGCTGAGCAGCATGATTCCTCACACCTGAGTTCCATGATTATTGCCTGCTGACTGTTTGATTCGTGCCTACTCAGCTCTTTGTTTATTGCCTCCAGAGGCACATGATCAGTGTATGATAGCAAACATGATCAGCGCATGATCAGTCACATGATCAGCGCCATTAAGTCACGTGATCACTACATGATAGTCATGTGATCAGTCCATGCTCAGTCACGGTATCAGTGCATGATCAGCCACGTGATCAGTGCATGATCAGCCACGTGATCAGTGCATGATAGCCACGTGATCAGTGCATGATCAGTCACGTGATCAGTGCATGATCAGGCACGTGATCAGTGCATGATCAGCCACGTGATCAGTGCATGATAGCCACGTGATCAGTGCATGATCAGTCACCTGATGGGTGTATGATCAGTCACGTGACCAGTACATGGTAGCTACATGATCATTGCATGATCAGCCACGTGAGTAGTGCATGATAGCCACGTGATCAGTGCATGATCAGTCACGTGATCAGTGCATGATCAGTCACGTGATCAGTGCATGATCAGTCACGTGATCAGTGCATGATCAGCCACGTGATCAGTGCATGATCAGTCACGTGATCAGTGCATGATCAGCCACGTGATCAGTGCATGATCAGTCACGTGATCAGTGCATGATATAGACGTGATCAGTGCATGATCAGTCACGTGATCAGTGCATGATAGCCACGTGATCAGTGCATGATCAGT
This sequence comes from Bos javanicus, assembly GCF_032452875.1. Classification (NCBI taxonomy): domain Eukaryota; kingdom Metazoa; phylum Chordata; class Mammalia; order Artiodactyla; family Bovidae; genus Bos; species Bos javanicus. Next base: position 222,153 of record NW_026893680.1, on the reverse strand, counting down.
CACGTGATCAGTGCATGATCAGTCACGTGATCAGTACATGATAGCTACATGATCAGTGCATGATCAGCCACGTGATCAGTGCATGATAGCCACGTGATCAGTGCATGATAGTCATGTGATCAGTGCATGATCAGTCACGTGATCAGTGCATGATCAGCCACGTGATCAGTGCATGATCAGCCACGTGATCAGTGCATGATAGCCACGTGATCAGTGCATGATCAGTCACGTGATCAGTGCATGATCAGGCACGTGATCAGTGCATGATCAGCCACGTGATCAGTGCATGATAGCCACGTGATCAGTGCATGATCAGTCACGTGATCAGTGCATGATCAGTCACGTGACTGGTACATGGTAGCATGATCATTGCATGATCAGCCACGTGATAGTGCATGATAGCCACGTGATCAGTGCATGATCAGTCACGTGATCAGTGCATGATCAGTCACGTGATCAGTGCATGATCAGTCACGTGATCAGTGCATGATCAGTCACGTGATCAGTGCATGATCAGTCACGTGATCAGTGCATGATAGCTACGTGATCAGTGCATGATCAGCCACGTGATCAGTGCATGATAGCCACGTGATCAGTGCATGATCAGCCACGTGATCAGTGCATGATCAGTCACGTGACCAGTACATGGTAGCTACGTGATCATTGCATGATCAGCCACGTGAGCAGTGCATGATAGCCACGTGATCAGTGCATGATCAGTCACATGATCAGTGCATGATCATCCACGTGATCAGTGCATGATCAGTCACGTGATCAGTGCATGATATAGACGTGATCAGTGCATGATCAGTCACGTGATCAGTGCATGATCAGCCACGTGATCAGTGCATGATAGCCAGTGAATCAGTGCATGATAGCCAGTGATCAGTGCATGATCAGTCACGTGATCAGTGTATGATCAGCCACGTGATCAGTGCATGATAGCCACGTGATCAGTGCATGATCAGCCACGTGATCAGTGCATGATCAGTCACGTGATCAGTGCATGATCAGCCACGTGATCAGTGCATGATCAGCCACGTGATCAGTGCATGATCAGCCACGTGATCAGTGCATGATAGCCACGTGATCAGTGCATGATCAGTCACGTGATCAGTGTATGATCAGCCACGTGATCAGTGCATGATAGCCACGTGATCAGTGCATGATCAGTCACGTGATCAGTGTATGATCAGCCACGTGAACAGTGCATGCTCAGTCACGTGATCAGGGCCTGCTGAGCTGCGTGATTACTGTCTGCTCATCTGCTTGACAATTGCCAGCTGAGCTGCACGATTCCTGCCTGTCATCTGCTTGACAATTGCCAGCTGTGCTGCGTAATTCCTGCCTGCTCAGCTGCTTGATTATTGCCAGCTGAGCAGCATGATTCCTCACACCTGAGTTCCATGATTATTGCCTGCTGACTGTTTGATTCGTGCCTACTCAGCTCTTTGTTTATTGCCTCCAGAGGCACATGATCAGTGTATGATAGCAAACATGATCAGCGCATGATCAGTCACATGATCAGCGCCATTAAGTCACGTGATCACTACATGATAGTCATGTGATCAGTCCATGCTCAGTCACGGTATCAGTGCATGATCAGCCACGTGATCAGTGCATGATCAGCCAGGTGATCAGTTCATGATAGCCACGTGATCAGTGCATGATCAGTCACGTGATCAGTGCATGACCAGGCAGGTGATCAGTGCATGATCAGCCACGTGATCAGTGCATGATAGCCACGTGATCAGTGCATGATCAGTCACCTGATGGGTGTATGATCAGTCACGTGACCAGTACATGGTAGCTACATGATCATTGCATGATCAGCCACGTGAGTAGTGCATGATAGCCACGTGATCAGTGCATGATCAGTCACGTGATCAGTGCATGATCAGTCACGTGAACAGTGCATGATCAGTCACGTGATCAGTGCATGATCAGCCACGTGATCAGTGCATGATCAGTCACGTGATCAGTGCATGATCATCCACGTGATCAGTGCATGATCAGTCACGTGATCAGTGCATGATATAGACGTGATCAGTGCATGATCAGTCACGTGATCAGTGCATGATAGCCACGTGATCAGTGCATGATCAGTCACGTGATCAGTGCATGATCAGTCACGTGATCAGTACATGGTAGCTACGTGATCAGTGCATGATCAGCCACGTGATCAGTGCATGATAGCCACGTGATCAGTGCATGATAGTCACGTGATCAGTGCATGATCAGTCACGTGATCAGTGCATGATCAGCCACGTGATCAGTGCATGATCAGCCACGTGATCAGTGCATGATAGCCACGTGATCAGTGCATGATCAGTCACGTGATCAGTGCATGATCAGGCACGTGATCAGTGCATGATCAGCCACGTGATCAGTGCATGATAGCCACGTGATCAGTGCATGATCAGTCACCTGATCAGTGTATGATCAGTCACTGACCAGTACATGGTAGCTACATGATCATTGCATGATCAGCCACGTGAGTAGTGCATGATAGCCACGTGATCAGTGCATGATCAGTCACGTGATCAGTGCATGATCAGTCATGTGATCAGTGCATGATCAGGCACGTGATCAGTGCATGATCAGCCACGTGATCAGTGCATGATAGCCACGTGATCAGTGCATGATCAGTCACGTGATCAGTGCATGATCAGTCACGTGATCAGTGCATGATCAGCCACGTGATCAGTGCATGATCAGCCACATGATCAGTGCATGATCAATTACGTGATCAGTGCATGATCAGTCACGTGATCAGTGCATGGTAGCTACGTGATCAGTGCATGATCAGCCACGTGATCAGTGCATGATAGCCACGTGATCAGTGCATGATCAGTCACGTGATCAGTGCATGATCAGTCACGTGACAGTGCATGATCAGTCACGTGATCAGTGCATGATCAATTACGTGATCAGTGCATGATCAGTCACGTGATCAGTACATGGTAGCTACGTGATCATTGCATGATCAGCCACGTGATCAGTGCATGATAGCCACGTGATCAGTGCATGATAGCCACGTGATCAGTGCATGATAAGTCATGTGATACGTGTGTGATCAGCCACGTGATCAGTGCATGATATCCACGTGATCAGTGCATGATAGCCACGTGATCAGTGCATGATAGCCACGTGATCAGTGCATGATAGCCACGTGATCAGTGCATGATCAGTCACGTGATACATGTGTGATCAGCCACGTGATCAGTGCATGATGAGCAACGTGATCAGTGCAGGATCAATTACGTGATCAGTGCATGATCAGTCACGTGACCAGTACATGGTTGCTACGTGATCATTGCATGATCAGCCACGTGAGCAGTGCATGATAGCCACGTGATCAGTGCATGATCAGTCACGTGATCAGTACATGATCAGTCACGTGAACAGTGCATGATCATTTACGTGATCTGTGCATGATCAGTCACGTGACCAGTATATGGTAGCTACGTGATCATTCCATGACGAGCCACGTGAGCAGTGCATGATAGCCACGTGATGTGTGCATGATGAGTTACGTGAGCAGAGTATGATCAGCCACGTGATCAGTGCATGAGTGCCACGTGATCAGTGCATGATATGTCACGTGACAGGTGTGTGATCAGCCACGTGAACAGTGCATGTTCAGCCACGTGATCAGTGCATGATAGCCACGTGATCAGTGCATGATCAGTTACGTGAGCAGTGTATGATCAGCCACGTGATCAGTGCATGGTCAGACACGTGAACAGTGTATGATCAGCCACGTGATCAGTGCATGATATCCAAGTGATCAGTGCATGATCATCACGTGATCAGTGTATGATCAGCCACGTGAACAGTGCATGCTCAGTCACGTGATCAGGGCCTGCTGAGCTGCGTGATTACTGTCTGCTCATCTGCTTGACAATTGCCAGCTGAGCTGCACGATTCCTGCCTGTCATCTGCTTGACAATTGCCAGCTGTGCTGCGTAATTCCTGCCTGCTCAGCTGCTTGATTATTGCCAGCTGAGCAGCATGATTCCTCACAGCTGAGTTCCATGATTATTGCCTGCTGACTGTTTGATTCGTGCCTACTCAGCTCTTTGTTTATTGCCTCCAGAGGCACATGATCAGTGTATGATAGCAAACATGATCAGTGCATGATCAGTCACATGATCAGCGCCATTAAGTCACGTGATCACTACATGATAGTCATGTGATCAGTCCATGCTCAGTCACGGTATCAGTGCATGATCAGCCACGTGATCAGTGCATGATCAGCCAGGTGATCAGTTCATGATAGCTATGTGATCAGTGCATGATTTGTCACGTGATCAGTGCATGACCAGGCAGGTGATCAGTGCATGATCAGTCACGTGATCAGTGCATGATCAGTCACGTGATCAGTGCATGATCAGTGATCAGCCACGTGATCAGTGCATGATCAGCCACGTGATCAGTGCATGATCAGTCACGTGATCAGTGCATGATCAGTCACGTGACCAGTACATGGTAGCTACGTGATCATTGCATGATCAGCCACGTGATCAGTGCATGATAGCCACGTGATCAGTGCATGATCAGTCACGTGATCAGTGCATGATCAGTCACGTGATCAGTGCATGATCAGTCACGTGATCAGTGCATGATCAGCCACGTGATCAGTGCATGATCAGTCACGTGATCAGTGCATGATAGCTACGTGATCAGTGCATGATCAGCCACGTGATCAGTGCATGATAGCCACGTGATCAGTGCATGATCAGTCACGTGATCAGTGCATGATCAGTCACGTGATCAGTGCATGGTAGCTACGTGATCAGTGCATGATCAGCCACGTGATCAGTGCATGATAGCCACGTGATCAGTGCATGATCAGTCACGTGATCAGTGCATGATCAGTCACGTGATCAGTGCATGATCAGTCACGTGATCAGTGCATGATCAATTACGTGATCAGTGCATGATCAGTCACGTGATCAGTGCATGATAGCTACGTGATCAGTGCATGATCAGCCACGTGATCAGTGCATGATAGCCACGTGATCAGTGCATGATCAGTCACGTGATCAGTGCATGATCATCCACGTGATCAGTGCATGATCAGTCACGTGATCAGTGCATGATATAGACGTGATCAGTGCATGATCAGTCACGTGATCAGTGCATGATCAGCCACGTGATCAGTGCATGATAGCCAGTGAATGAGTGCATGATAGCCAGTGATCAGTGCATGATCAGTCACGTGATCAGTGCATGATCAGCCACGTGATCAGTGCATGATAGCCACTGATCAGTGCATGATCAGCCACGTGATCAGTGCATGATCAGTCACGTGATCAGTGCATGATCAGCCACGTGATCAGTGCATGATCAGCCACGTGATCAGTGCATGATCAGCCACGTGATCAGTGCATGATAGCCACGTGATCAGTGCATGATCAGTCACGTGATCAGTGTATGATCAGCCACGTGATCAGTGCATGATAGCCACGTGATCAGTGCATGATCAGTCACGTGATCAGTGTATGATCAGCCACGTGAACAGTGCATGCTCAGTCACGTGATCAGGGCCTGCTGAGCTGCGTGATTACTGTCTGCTCATCTGCTTGACAATTGCCAGCTGAGCTGCATGATTCCTGCCTGTCATCTGCTTGACAATTGCCAGCTGTGCTGCGTAATTCCTGCCTGCTCAGCTGCTTGATTATTGCCAGCTGAGCAGCATGATTCCTCACAGCTGAGTTCCATGATTATTGCCTGCTGACTGTTTGATTCGTGCCTACTCAGCTCTTTGTTTATTGCCTCCAGAGGCACATGATCAGTGTATGATAGCAAACATGATCAGCGCATGATCAGTCACATGATCAGCGCCATTAAGTCACGTGATCACTACATGATAGTCATGTGATCAGTCCATGCTCAGTCACGGTATCAGTGCATGATCAGCCACGTGATCAGTGCATGATCAGCCACGTGATCAGTGCATGATAGCCACGTGATCAGTGCATGATCAGTCACGTGATCAGTGCATGATCAGGCAGGTGATCAGTGCATGATCAGCCACGTGATCAGTGCATGATAGCCACGTGATCAGTGCATGATCAGTCACCTGATGGGTGTATGATCAGTCACGTGACCAGTACATGGTAGCTACATGATCATTGCATGATCAGCCACGTGAGTAGTGCATGATAGCCACGTGATCAGTGCATGATCAGTCACGTGATCAGTGCATGATCAGTCACGTGATCAGTGCATGATCAGTCACGTGATCAGTGCATGATCAGCCACGTGATCAGTGCATGATCAGTCACGTGATCAGTGCATGATCAGCCACGTGATCAGTGCATGATCAGTCACGTGATCAGTGCATGATATAGACGTGATCAGTGCATGATCAGTCACGTGATCAGTGCATGATAGCCACGTGATCAGTGCATGATCAGTCACGTGATCAGTGCATGATCAGTCACGTGACCAGTACATGGTAGCTACATGATCATTGCATGATCAGCCACGTGATCAGTGCATGATAGCCACGTGATCAGTGCATGATAGTCATGTGATCAGTGCATGATCAGTCACGTGATCAGTGCATGATCAGCCACGTGATCAGTGCATGATCAGCCACGTGATCAGTGCATGATAGCCACGTGATCAGTGCATGATCAGTCACGTGATCAGTGCATGATCAGGCACGTGATCAGTGCATGATCAGCCACGTGATCAGTGCATGATAGCCACGTGATCAGTGCATGATCAGTCACGTGATCAGTGTATGATCAGTCACGTGACCAGTACATGGTAGCTACATGATCATTGCATGATCAGCCACGTGATAGTGCATGATAGCCACGTGATCAGTGCATGATCAGTCACGTGATCAGTGCATGATCAGTCATGTGATCAGTGCATGATCAGGCACGTGATCAGTGCATGATCAGCCACGTGATCAGTGCATGATAGCCACGTGATCAGTGCATGATCAGTCACGTGATCAGTGCATGATCAGTCACGTGATCAGTGCATGATCAGCCACGTGATCAGTGCATGATCAGCCACGTGATCAGTGCATGATCAGTCACGTGATCAGTGCATGATCAGTCACGTGATCAGTATGGTAGCCACGTGATCAGTGCATGATCAGCCACGTGATCAGTGCATGATAGCCACGTGATCAGTGCATGATCAGTCACGTGATCAGTGCATGATCACTCACGTGACAGTGCATGATCAGTCACGTGATCAGTGCATGATCAGCCACGTGATCAGTGCATGATCAGTCACGTGATCAGTACATGATCAGTCACGTGATCAGTGCATGATCATTTACGTGATCAGTGCATGATCAGTCACGTGACCAGTATATGGTAGCTACGTGATCATTCCATGACGAGCCACGTGAGCAGTGCATGATAGCCACGTGATGTGTGCATGATCAGTTACGTGAGCAGAGTATGATCAGCCACGTGATCAGTGCATGAGTGCCACGTGATCAGTGCATGATATGTCACGTGACAGGTGTGTGATCAGCCACGTGAACAGTGCATGTTCAGCCACGTGATCAGTGCATGATAGCCACGTGATCAGTGCATGATCAGTTACGTGAGCAGTGTATGATCAGCCACGTGATCAGTGCATGGTCAGACACGTGAACAGTGTATGATCAGCCACGTGATCAGTGCATGATATCCAAGTGATCAGTGCATGATCATCACGTGATCAGTGTATGATCAGCCACGTGAACAGTGCATGCTCAGTCACGTGATCAGGGCCTGCTGAGCTGCGTGATTACTGTCTGCTCATCTGCTTGACAATTGCCAGCTGAGCTGCACGATTCCTGCCTGTCATCTGCTTGACAATTGCCAGCTGTGCTGCGTAATTCCTGCCTGCTCAGCTGCTTGATTATTGCCAGCTGAGCAGCATGATTCCTCACAGCTGAGTTCCATGATTATTGCCTGCTGACTGTATGATTCGTGCCTACTCAGCTCTTTGTTTATTGCCTCCAGAGGCACATGATCAGTGTATGATAGCAAACATGATCAGTGCATGATCAGTCACATGATCAGCGCCATTAAGTCACGTGATCACTACATGATAGTCATGTGATCAGTCCATGCTCAGTCACGGTATCAGTGCATGATCAGCCACGTGATCAGTGCATGATCAGCCAGGTGATCAGTTCATGATAGCTATGTGATCAGTGCATGATTTGTCACGTGATCAGTGCATGATCAGGCACGTGATCAGTGCATGATCAGTCACGTGATCAGTGCATGATCAGTCACGTGATCAGTGCATGATCAGTGATCAGCCACGTGATCAGTGCATGATCAGCCACGTGATCAGTGCATGATCAATCACGTGATCAGTGCATGATCAGTCACGTGACCAGTACATGGTAGCTACGTGATCATTGCATGATCAGCCACGTGATCAGTGCATGATAGCCACGTGATCAGTGCATGATCAGTCACGTGATCAGTGCATGATCAGTCACGTGATCAGTGCATGATCAGTCACGTGATCAGTGCATGATCAATTACGTGATCAGTGCATGATCAGTCACGTGACCAGTACATGGTAGCTACGTGATCATTGCATGATCAGCCACGTGAGCAGTGCATGATAGCCACGTGATCAGTGCATGATCAGTCACATGATCAGTGCATGATCATCACGTGATCAGTGCATGATCAGTCACGTGATCAGTGCATGATATAGACGTGATCAGTGCATGATCAGTCACGTGATCAGTGCATGATCAGCCACGTGATCAGTGCATGATAGCCAGTGATCAGTGCATGATAGCCAGTGATCAGTGCATGATCAGTCACGTGATCAGTGCATGATCAGCCACGTGATCAGTGCATGATAGCCACGTGATCAGTGTATGATCAGCCACGTGATCAGTGCATGGTCAGACACGTGAACAGTGTATGATCAGCCACGTGATCAGTGCATGATAGCCACGTGATCAGTGCATGATCAGTCACGTGATCAGTGTATGATCAGCCACGTGAACAGTGCATGCTCAGTCACGTGATCTGGGCCTGCTGAGCTGCGTGATTACTGTCTGCTCATCTGCTTGACAATTGCCAGCTGAGCTGCACGATTCCTGCCTGTCATCTGCTTGACAATTGCCAGCTGTGCTGCGTAATTCCTGCCTGCTCAGCTGCTTGATTATTGCCAGCTGAGCAGCATGATTCCTCACACCTGAGTTCCATGATTATTGCCTGCTGACTGTTTGATTCGTGCCTACTCAGCTCTTTGTTTATTGCCTCCAGAGGCACATGATCAGTGTATGATAGCAAACATGATCAGCGCATGATCAGTCACATGATCAGCGCCATTAAGTCACGTGATCACTACATGATAGTCATGTGATCAGTCCATGCTCAGTCACGGTATCAGTGCATGATCAGCCACGTGATCAGTGCATGATCTGTCACATGATTAGTGTATGATCATCCACGTGATCAGTGCATGGGCAGTCATGTGATCAGTGCATGATATAGACGTGATCAGTGCATGATCAGTCACGTGATCAGTGCATGATAGCCACGTGATCAGTGCATGATCAGCCACGTGATAGTGCATGATAGCCACGTGATCAGTGCATGATCAGTCATGATCAGTGCATGATCAGCCACGTGATCAGTGCATGATCAGCCACGTGATCAGTGCATGATAGCCACGTGATCAGTGCATGATCAGTCACGTGATCAGTGCATGATCAGTCACGTGATCAGTGCATGATCAGCCACGTGATCAGTGCATGATCAGTCACGTGATCAGTGCATGTAGCCACGTGATCAGTGCATGATCAGCCACGTGATCAGTGCATGATAGCCACGTGATCAGTGCATGATCAGTCCGTGATCAGTGCATGATCAGCCACGTGATCAGTGCATGATGCCACGTGATCAGTGCATGATAGTCACGTGATCAGTGTGTGATCAGCCACGTGATCAGTGCATGATCAGCCACGTGATCAGTGCATGATAGCCACGTGATCAGTGCATGATCAGTTACGTGATCAGTGCATGATCAGCCACGTGATCAGTGCATGATCAGTCACGTGATCAGTGCATGATCAGCCACGTGATCAGTGCATGATAGCCACGTGATCAGTGCATGATCATCACGTGATCAGTGCATGATCAGCCACGTGATCAGTGCATGGTAGCTACGTGATCAGTGCATGATCAGCCACGTGATCAGTGCATGATAGCCACGTGATCAGTGCATGATCAGTCACGTGATCAGTGCATGATCATCCACGTGATCAGTGCATGATCAGTCACGTGATCAGTGCATGATATAGACGTGATCAGTGCATGATCAGTCACGTGATCAGTGTATGATCAGCCACGTGATCAGTGCATGATAGCCAGTGATCAGTGCATGATAGCCAGTGATCAGTGCATGATCAGTCACGTGATCAGTGTGTGATCAGCCACGTGAACAGTGCATGATCAGCCACGTGATCAGTGCATGATCAGCCACGTGATCAGTGCATGATCAGTTACGTGAGCAGTGTATGATCAGCCACGTGATCAGTGCATGGTCAGACACGTGAACAGTGTATGATCAGCCACGTGATCAGTGCATGATAGCCACGTGATCAGTGCATGATCAGTCACGTGATCAGTGTATGATCAGCCACGTGAACAGTGCATGCTCAGTCACGTGATCTGGGCCTGCTGAGCTGCGTGATTACTGTCTGCTCATCTGCTTGACAATTGCCAGCTGAGCTGCACGATTCCTGCCTGTCATCTGCTTGACAATTGCCAGCTGTGCTGCGTAATTCCTGCCTGCTCAGCTGCTTGATTATTGCCAGCTGAGCAGCATGATTCCTCACACCTGAGTTCCATGATTATTGCCTGCTGACTGTTTGATTCGTGCCTACTCAGCTCTTTGTTTATTGCCTCCAGAGGCACATGATCAGTGTATGATAGCAAACATGATCAGCGCATGATCAGTCACATGATCAGCGCCATTAAGTCACGTGATCACTACATGATAGTCATGTGATCAGTCCATGCTCAGTCACGGTATCAGTGCATGATCAGCCACGTGATCAGTGCATGATCTGTCACATGATTAGTGTATGATCATCCACGTGATCAGTGCATGGGCAGTCATGTGATCAGTGCATGATATAGACGTGATCAGTGCATGATCAGTCACGTGATCAGTGCATGATAGCCACGTGATCAGTGCATGATCAGTCACCTGATGGGTGTATGATCATTCACGTGACCTGTACATGGTAGCTACATGATCATTGCATGATCAGCCACGTGAGTAGTGCATGATAGCCACGTGATCACTGCATGATCAGTCACGTGATCAGTGCATGATCAGTCATGTGACCAGTACATGGTAGCTGCGTGATCATGCATGATCAGCCACGTGATCAGTGCATGATCAGCCACGTGATCAGTGCATGATAGCCACGTGATCAGTGCATGATCAGTCACGTGATCAGTGCATGATCAGTCACGTGATCAGTGCATGATACCACGTGATCAGTGCATGATCAGCCACGTGATCAGTGCATGATAGCCACGTGATCAGTGCATGATCAGTCACGTGATCAGTGCATGATCAGTCACGTGATCAGTGCATGATCAGCCACGTGATCAGTGCATGATCAGCCACGTGATCAGTGCATGATAGCCACGTGATCAGTGCATGATCAGTCACGTGATCAGTGCATGATCAGTCACGTGATCAGTGCATGATCAGCCACGTGATCAGTGCATGATCAGCCACGTGATCAGTGCATGATCAATTACGTGATCAGTGCATGATCAGTCACGTGACAGTACATGGTAGCTACGTGATCAGTGCATGATCAGTCACGTGATCAGTGCATGATAGCCACGTGATCAGTGCATGATCAGTCACGTGATCAGTGCATGATCAGTCACGTGATCAGTGCATGATCAGCCACGTGATCAGTGCATGATCAGCCACGTGATCAGTGCATGATCAGTCACGTGATCAGTGCATGATCAGTCACGTGATCAGTGCATGATCAGCCACGTGATCAGTGCATGATCAGTCATGTGACAGTGCATGATAGCCCGTGATCAGTGCATGATCAGTCCCGTGATCAGTGCATGATCAGCCACGTGATCAGTGCATGATAGCCACGTGATCAGTGCATGATCAGCCACGTGATCAGTGCATGATCAGCCACGTGATCAGTGCATCAGTTACGTGATCAGTGCATGATCAGCCACGTGATCAGTGCATGATAGCCACGTGATCAGTGCATGATCATTCACGTGATCAGTGTATGATCAGCCACGTGAACAGTGCATGCTCAGTCACGTGATCAGGGCCTGCTGAGCTGCGTGATTACTGTCTGCTCATCTGCTTGACAATTGCCAGCTGAGCTGCACGATTCCTGCCTGTCATCTGCTTGACAATTGCCAGCTGTGCTGCGTAATTCCTGCCTGCTCAGCTGCTTGATTATTGCCAGCTGAGCAGCATGATTCCTCACACCTGAGTTCCATGATTATTGCCTGCTGACTGTTTGATTCGTGCCTACTCAGCTCTTTGTTTATTGCCTCCAGAGGCACATGATCAGTGTATGATAGCAAACATGATCAGCGCATGATCAGTCACATGATCAGCGCCATTAAGTCACGTGATCACTACATGATAGTCATGTGATCAGTCCATGCTCAGTCACGGTATCAGTGCATGATCAGCCACGTGATCAGTGCATGATCTGTCACATGATTAGTGTATGATCATCCACGTGATCAGTGCATGGGCAGTCATGTGATCAGTGCATGATATAGACGTGATCAGTGCATGATCAGTCACGTGATCAGTGCATGATAGCCACGTGATCAGTGCATGATCAGTCACCTGATGGGTGTATGATCATTCACGTGACCTGTACATGGTAGCTACATGATCATTGCATGATCAGCCACGTGAGTAGTGCATGATAGCCACGTGATCAGTGCATGATCAGTCACGTGATCAGTGCATGATCAGTCACGTGATCAGTGCATGATCAGTCACGTGATCAGTGCATGATAGCCACGTGATCAGTGCATGATCAGCCACGTGATCAGTGCATGATAGCCACGTGATCAGTGCATGATCAGTCACGTGATCAGTGCATGATCAGTCACGTGATCAGTGCATGATCAGTCACGTGATCAGTGCATGATCAGTCACGTGATCAGTGCATGATCAGTCACGTGATCAGTGCATGATAGCTACGTGATCAGTGCATGATCAGCCACGTGATCAGTGCATGATAGCCACGTGATCAGTGCATGATAGCCACGTGATCAGTGCATGATCAGTCATGTGATCAGTGTGTGATCAGCCACGTGATCAGTGCATGATAGCCACGTGATCAGTGCATGATAGCCACGTGATCAGTGCATGATAGCCACGTGATCAGTGCATGATAGCCACGTGATCAGTGCATGATCAGTCACGTGATCATGTGTGATCAGCCACGTGATCAGTGCATGATGAGCCACGTGATCAGTGCATGATCAATTACGTGATCAGTGCATGATCAGTCACGTGACCAGTACATGGTTGCTACGTGATCATTGCATGATCAGCCACGTGAGCAGAGCATGATAGCCACGTGATCAGTGCATGATCAGTCACGTGATCAGTACATGATCAGTCACGTGAACAGTGCATGATCATTTACGTGATCTGTGCATGATCAGTCACGTGACCAGTATATGGTAGCTACGTGATCATTCCATGACGAGCCACGTGAGCAGTGCATGATAGCCACGTGATGTGTGCATGATGAGTTACGTGAGCAGAGTATGATCAGCCACGTGATCAGTGCATGAGTGCCACGTGATCAGTGCATGATATGTCACGTGACAGGTGTGTGATCAGCCACGTGAACAGTGCATGTTCAGCCACGTGATCAGTGCATGATAGCCACGTGATCAGTGCATGATCAGTTACGTGAGCAGTGTATGATCAGCCACGTGATCAGTGCATGGTCAGACACGTGAACAGTGTATGATCAGCCACGTGATCAGTGCATGATATCCAAGTGATCAGTGCATGATCATCACGTGATCAGTGTATGATCAGCCACGTGAACAGTGCATGCTCAGTCACGTGATCAGGGCCTGCTGAGCTGCGTGATTACTGTCTGCTCATCTGCTTGACAATTGCCAGCTGAGCTGCACGATTCCTGCCTGTCATCTGCTTGACAATTGCCAGCTGTGCTGCGTAATTCCTGCCTGCTCAGCTGCTTGATTATTGCCAGCTGAGCAGCATGATTCCTCACAGCTGAGTTCCATGATTATTGCCTGCTGACTGTATGATTCGTGCCTACTCAGCTCTTTGTTTATTGCCTCCAGAGGCACATGATCAGTATATGATAGCAAACATGATCAGTGCATGATCAGTCACATGATCAGAGCCATTAAGTCACGTGATCACTACATGATAGTCATGTGATCAGTCCATGCTCAGTCACGGTATCAGTGCATGATCAGCCACGTGATCAGTGCATGATCAGCCACGTGATCAGTGCATGATAGCCATGTGATCAGTGCATGATCAGTCACGTGATCAGTGCATGATCAGGCACGTGATCAGTGCATGATCAGTCACGTGATCAGTGCATGATCAGTCACGTGATCAGTGCATGATCAGTGATCAGCCACGTGATCAGTGCATGATCAGCCACGTGATCAGTGCATGATCAGCCACGTGATCAGTGCATGATAGCTATGTGATCAGTGCATGATTTGTCACGTGATCAGTGCATGATCAGTCACGTGATCAGTGCATGATCAGCCACGTGATCAGTGCATGATAGCCACGTGATCAGTGCATGATCAGTCACGTGATCAGTGCATGATCAGTCACGTGATCAGTGCATGATAGCTACGTGATCAGTGCATGATCAGCCACGTGATCAGTGCATGATAGCCACGTGATCAGTGCATGATCAGTCACGTGATCAGTGCATGATCAGTCACGTGATCAGTGCATGATCAGTCACGTGATCAGTGCATGATCAGCCACGTGATCAGTGCATGATCAGTCACGTGATCAGTGCATGATCATCCACGTGATCAGTGCATGATCAGTCACGTGATCAGTGCATGATATAGACGTGATCAGTGCATGATCAGTCACGTGATCAGTGCATGATAGCCACGTGATCAGTGCATGATCAGTCACGTGATCAGTGCATGATCAGTCACGTGATCAGTGCATGGTAGCTACGTGATCAGTGCATGATCAGCCACGTGATCAGTGCATGATAGCCACGTGATCAGTGCATGATAGTCACGTGATCAGTGCATGATCAGTCACGTGATCAGTGCATGATCAGCCACGTGATCAGTGCATGATCAGCCACGTGATCAGTGCATGATAGCCACGTGATCAGTGCATGATCAGTCACGTGATCAGTGCATGATCAGGCACGTGATCAGTGCATGATCAGCCACGTGATCAGTGCATGATAGCCACGTGATCAGTGCATGATCAGTCACGTGATCAGTGCATGATCAGTCACTGACCAGTACATGGTAGCTACGTGATCATTGCATGATCAGCCACGTGAGTAGTGCATGATAGCCACGTGATCAGTGCATGATCAGTCACGTGATCAGTGCATGATCAGTCATGTGATCAGTGCATGATCAGGCACGTGATCAGTGCATGATCAGCCACGTGATCAGTGCATGATAGCCACGTGATCAGTGCATGATCAGTCACGTGATCAGTGCATGATCAGTCACGTGATCAGTGCATGATCAGCCACGTGATCAGTGCATGATCAGCCACGTGATCAGTGCATGATCAGTCACGTGATCAGTGCATGATCAGTCACGTGATCAGTGCATGGTAGCTACGTGATCAGTGCATGATCAGCCACGTGATCAGTGCATGATAGCCACGTGATCAGTGCATGATCAGTCACGTGATCAGTGCATGATCAGTCACGTGACAGTGCATGATCAGTCACGTGATCAGTGCATGATCAATTACGTGATCAGTGCATGATCAGTCACGTGATCAGTGCATGATAGCTACGTGATCATTGCATGATCAGCCACGTGATCAGTGCATGATAGCCACGTGATCAGTGCATGATAGCCACGTGATCAGTGCATGATCAGTCATGTGATAGTGTGTGATCAGCCACGTGATCAGTGCATGATAGCCACGTGATCAGTGCATGATAGCCACGTGATCAGTGCATGATAGCCACGTGATCAGTGCATGATAGCCACGTGATCAGTGCATGATCAGTCACGTGATACATGTGTGATCAGCCACGTGATCAGTGCATGATGAGCCACGTGATCAGTGCAGGATCAATTACGTGATCAGTGCATGATCAGTCACGTGACCAGTACATGGTTGCTACGTGATCATTGCATGATCAGCCACGTGAGCAGAGCATGATAGCCACGTGATCAGTGCATGATCAGTCACGTGATCAGTACATGATCAGTCACGTGAACAGTGCATGATCATTTACGTGATCTGTGCATGATCAGTCACGTGACCAGTATATGGTAGCTACGTGATCATTCCATGACGAGCCACGTGAGCAGTGCATGATAGCCACGTGATGTGTGCATGATGAGTTACGTGAGCAGAGTATGATCAGCCACGTGATCAGTGCATGAGTGCCACGTGATCAGTGCATGATATGTCACGTGACAGGTGTGTGATCAGCCACGTGAACAGTGCATGTTCAGCCACGTGATCAGTGCATGATAGCCACGTGATCAGTGCATGATCAGTTACGTGAGCAGTGTATGATCAGCCACGTGATCAGTGCATGGTCAGACACGTGAACAGTGTATGATCAGCCACGTGATCAGTGCATGATATCCAAGTGATCAGTGCATGATCATCACGTGATCAGTGTATGATCAGCCACGTGAACAGTGCATGCTCAGTCACGTGATCAGGGCCTGCTGAGCTGCGTGATTACTGTCTGCTCATCTGCTTGACAATTGCCAGCTGAGCTGCACGATTCCTGCCTGTCATCTGCTTGACAATTGCCAGCTGTGCTGCGTAATTCCTGCCTGCTCAGCTGCTTGATTATTGCCAGCTGAGCAGCATGATTCCTCACAGCTGAGTTCCATGATTATTGCCTGCTGACTGTTTGATTCGTGCCTACTCAGCTCTTTGTTTATTGCCTCCAGAGGCACATGATCAGTGTATGATAGCAAACATGATCAGTGCATGATCAGTCACATGATCAGCGCCATTAAGTCACGTGATCACTACATGATAGTCATGTGATCAGTCCATGCTCAGTCACGGTATCAGTGCATGATCAGCCACGTGATCAGTGCATGATCAGCCACGTGATCAGTTCATGATAGCCATGTGATCAGTGCATGATCAGTCACGTGATCAGTGCATGATCAGGCACGTGATCAGTGCATGATCAGTCACGTGATCAGTGCATGATCAGTCACGTGATCAGTGCATGATCAGTGATCAGCCACGTGATCAGTGCATGATCAGCCACGTGATCAGTGCATGATCAGTCACGTGATCAGTGCATGATCAGTCACGTGACCAGTACATGGTAGCTACGTGATCATTGCATGATCAGCCACGTGATCAGTGCATGATAGCCACGTGATCAGTGCATGATCAGTCACGTGATCAGTGCATGATCAGTCACGTGATCAGTGCATGATCAGTCACGTGATCAGTGCATGATCAACGTGATCAGTGCATGATCAGTCACGTGATCAGTGCATGATAGCTACGTGATCAGTGCATGATCAGCCACGTGATCAGTGCATGATAGCCACGTGATCAGTGCATGATCAGTCACGTGATCAGTGCATGATCAGTCACGTGATCAGTACATGGTAGCTACGTGATCAGTGCATGATCAGCCACGTGATCAGTGCATGATAGCCACGTGATCAGTGCATGATCAGTCACGTGATCAGTGCATGATCAGTCACGTGATCAGTGCATGATCAGTCACGTGATCAGTGCATGATCAATTACGTGATCAGTGCATGATCAGTCACGTGATCAGTGCATGATAGCTACGTGATCAGTGCATGATCAGCCACGTGATCAGTGCATGATAGCCACGTGATCAGTGCATGATCAGTCACGTGATCAGTGCATGATCATCCACGTGATCAGTGCATGATCAGTCACGTGATCAGTGCATGATATAGACGTGATCAGTGCATGATCAGTCACGTGATCAGTGCATGATCAGCCACGTGATCAGTGCATGATAGCCAGTGAATGAGTGCATGATAGCCAGTGATCAGTGCATGATCAGTCACGTGATCAGTGCATGATCAGCCACGTGATCAGTGCATGATAGCCACTGATCAGTGCATGATCAGCCACGTGATCAGTGCATGATCAGTCACGTGATCAGTGCATGATCAGCCACGTGATCAGTGCATGATCAGCCACGTGATCAGTGCATGATCAGCCACGTGATCAGTGCATGATAGCCACGTGATCAGTGCATGATCAGTCACGTGATCAGTGTATGATCAGCCACGTGATCAGTGCATGATAGCCACGTGATCAGTGCATGATCAGTCACGTGATCAGTGTATGATCAGCCACGTGAACAGTGCATGCTCAGTCACGTGATCAGGGCCTGCTGAGCTGCGTGATTACTGTCTGCTCATCTGCTTGACAATTGCCAGCTGAGCTGCACGATTCCTGCCTGTCATCTGCTTGACAATTGCCAGCTGTGCTGCGTAATTCCTGCCTGCTCAGCTGCTTGATTATTGCCAGCTGAGCAGCATGATTCCTCACAGCTGAGTTCCATGATTATTGCCTGCTGACTGTTTGATTCGTGCCTACTCAGCTCTTTGTTTATTGCCTCCAGAGGCACATGATCAGTGTATGATAGCAAACATGATCAGCGCATGATCAGTCACATGATCAGCGCCATTAAGTCACGTGATCACTACATGATAGTCATGTGATCAGTCCATGCTCAGTCACGGTATCAGTGCATGATCAGCCACGTGATCAGTGCATGATCAGCCACGTGATCAGTGCATGATAGCCACGTGATCAGTGCATGATCAGTCACGTGATCAGTGCATGATCAGGCACGTGATCAGTGCATGATCAGCCACGTGATCAGTGCATGATAGCCACGTGATCAGTGCATGATCAGTCACCTGATGGGTGTATGATCAGTCACGTGACCAGTACATGGTAGCTACATGATCATTGCATGATCAGCCACGTGAGTAGTGCATGATAGCCACGTGATCAGTGCATGATCAGTCACGTGATCAGTGCATGATCAGTCACGTGATCAGTGCATGATCAGTCACGTGATCAGTGCATGATCAGCCACGTGATCAGTGCATGATCAGTCACGTGATCAGTGCATGATCATCCACGTGATCAGTGCATGATCAGTCACGTGATCAGTGCATGATATAGACGTGATCAGTGCATGATCAGTCACGTGATCAGTGCATGATAGCCACGTGATCAGTGCATGATCAGTCACGTGATCAGTGCATGATCAGTCACGTGACCAGTACATGTAGCTACATGATCATTGCATGATCAGCCACGTGATCAGTGCATGATAGCCACGTGATCAGTGCATGATAGTCACGTGATCAGTGCATGATCAGTCACGTGATCAGTGCATGATCAGCCACGTGATCAGTGCATGATCAGCCACGTGATCAGTGCATGATAGCCACGTGATCAGTGCATGATCAGTCACGTGATCAGTGCATGATCAGTCACGTGATCAGTGCATGATCAGCCACGTGATCAGTGCATGATAGCCACGTGATCAGTGCATGATCAGTCACGTGATCAGTGCATGATCAGTCACTGACCAGTACATGGTAGCTACATGATCATTGCATGATCAGCCACGTGAGTAGTGCATGATAGCCACGTGATCAGTGCATGATCAGTCACGTGATCAGTGCATGATCAGTCATGTGATCAGTGCATGATCAGCACGTGATCAGTGCATGATCAGCCACGTGATCAGTGCATGATAGCCACGTGATCAGTGCATGATCAGTCACGTGATCAGTGCATGATCAGTCACGTGATCAGTGCATGATCAGCCACGTGATCAGTGCATGATCAGCCACGTGATCAGTGCATGATCAGTCACGTGATCAGTGCATGATCAGTCACGTGATCAGTGCATGATAGCCACGTGATCAGTGCATGATCAGCCACGTGATCAGTGCATGATAGCCACGTGATCAGTGCATGATCAGTCACGTGATCAGTGCATGATCACTCACGTGACAGTGCATGATCAGTCACGTGATCAGTGCATGATCAGCCACGTGATCAGTGCATGATCAGTC
This sequence comes from Bos javanicus, assembly GCF_032452875.1. Taxonomy (NCBI): domain Eukaryota; kingdom Metazoa; phylum Chordata; class Mammalia; order Artiodactyla; family Bovidae; genus Bos; species Bos javanicus. The sequence continues at coordinate 201,811 of NW_026893680.1, read as the reverse complement.
ACGTGATCAGTACATGATCAGTCACGTGATCAGTGCATGATCATTTACGTGATCAGTGCATGATCAGTCACGTGACCAGTATATGGTAGCTACGTGATCATTCCATGACGAGCCACGTGAGCAGTGCATGATAGCCACGTGATGTGTGCATGATGAGTTACGTGAGCAGAGTATGATCAGCCACGTGATCAGTGCATGAGTGCCACGTGATCAGTGCATGATATGTCACGTGACAGGTGTGTGATCAGCCACGTGAACAGTGCATGTTCAGCCACGTGATCAGTGCATGATAGCCACGTGATCAGTGCATGATCAGTTACGTGAGCAGTGTATGATCAGCCACGTGATCAGTGCATGGTCAGACACGTGAACAGTGTATGATCAGCCACGTGATCAGTGCATGATATCCAAGTGATCAGTGCATGATCATCACGTGATCAGTGTATGATCAGCCACGTGAACAGTGCATGCTCAGTCACGTGATCAGGGCCTGCTGAGCTGCGTGATTACTGTCTGCTCATCTGCTTGACAATTGCCAGCTGAGCTGCACGATTCCTGCCTGTCATCTGCTTGACAATTGCCAGCTGTGCTGCGTAATTCCTGCCTGCTCAGCTGCTTGATTATTGCCAGCTGAGCAGCATGATTCCTCACAGCTGAGTTCCATGATTATTGCCTGCTGACTGTTTGATTCGTGCCTACTCAGCTCTTTGTTTATTGCCTCCAGAGGCACATGATCAGTGTATGATAGCAAACATGATCAGTGCATGATCAGTCACATGATCAGCGCCATTAAGTCACGTGATCACTACATGATAGTCATGTGATCAGTCCATGCTCAGTCACGGTATCAGTGCATGATCAGCCACGTGATCAGTGCATGATCAGCCACGTGATCAGTGCATGATAGCTATGTGATCAGTGCATGATCAGTCACGTGATCAGTGCATGATCAGGCACGTGATCAGTGCATGATCAGTCACGTGATCAGTGCATGATCAGTCACGTGATCAGTGCATGATCAGTGATCAGCCACGTGATCAGTGCATGATCAGCCACGTGATCAGTGCATGATCAGTCACGTGATCAGTGCATGATCAGTCACGTGACCAGTACATGGTAGCTACGTGATCAGTGCATGATCAGCCACGTGATCAGTGCATGATAGCCACGTGATCAGTGCATGATCAGTCACGTGATCAGTGCATGATCAGTCACGTGATCAGTGCATGATCAGTCACGTGATCAGTGCATGATCAATTACGTGATCAGTGCATGATCAGTCACGTGACCAGTACATGGTAGCTACGTGATCATTGCATGATCAGCCACGTGATCAGTGCATGATAGCCACGTGATCAGTGCATGATCAGTCACATGATCAGTGTATGATCATCCACGTGATCAGTGCATGATCAGTCATGTGATCAGTGCATGATATAGACGTGATCAGTGCATGATCAGTCACGTGATCAGTGCATGATCAGCCACGTGATCAGTGCATGATAGCCAGAATGAGTGCATGATAGCCAGTGATCAGTGCATGATCAGTCACGTGATCAGTGCATGATCAGCCACGTGATCAGTGCATGATAGCCACGTGATCAGTGTATGATCAGCCACGTGATCAGTGCATGATCAGACACGTGAACAGTGTATGATCAGCCACGTGATCAGTGCATGATAGCCACGTGATCAGTGCATGATCAGTCACGTGATCAGTGTATGATCAGCCACGTGAACAGTGCATGCTCAGTCACGTGATCTGGGCCTGCTGAGCTGCGTGATTACTGTCTGCTCATCTGCTTGACAATTGCCAGCTGAGCTGCACGATTCCTGCCTGTCATCTGCTTGACAATTGCCAGCTGTGCTGCGTAATTCCTGCCTGCTCAGCTGCTTGATTATTGCCAGCTGAGCAGCATGATTCCTCACACCTGAGTTCCATGATTATTGCCTGCTGACTGTTTGATTCGTGCCTACTCAGCTCTTTGTTTATTGCCTCCAGAGGCACATGATCAGTGTATGATAGCAAACATGATCAGCGCATGATCAGTCACATGATCAGCGCCATTAAGTCACGTGATCACTACATGATAGTCATGTGATCAGTCCATGCTCAGTCACGGTATCAGTGCATGATCAGCCACGTGATCAGTGCATGATCTGTCACATGATTAGTGTATGATCATCCACGTGATCAGTGCATGGGCAGTCATGTGATCAGTGCATGATATAGACGTGATCAGTGCATGATCAGTCACGTGATCAGTGCATGATAGCCACGTGATCAGTGCATGATCAGCCACGTGATAGTGCATGATCAGCCACGTGATCAGTGCATGATCAGTCATGTGATCAGTGCATGATCAGCCACGTGATCAGTGCATGATCAGCCACGTGATCAGTGCATGATAGCCACGTGATCAGTGCATGATCAGTCACGTGATCAGTGCATGATCAGTCACGTGATCAGTGCATGATCAGCCACGTGATCAGTGCATGATCAGTCACGTGATCAGTGCATGTAGCTACGTGATCAGTGCATGATCAGCCACGTGATCAGTGCATGATAGCCACGTGATCAGTGCATGATCAGTCCGTGATCAGTGCATGATCAGCCACGTGATCAGTGCATGATGCCACGTGATCAGTGCATGATAGTCACGTGATCAGTGCATGATCAGCCACGTGATCAGTGCATGATCAGCCACGTGATCAGTGCATGATAGCCACGTGATCAGTGCATGATCAGTTACGTGATCAGTGCATGATCAGCCACGTGATCAGTGCATGATCAGTCACGTGATCAGTGCATGATCAGCCACGTGATCAGTGCATGATAGCCACGTGATCAGTGCATGATCATCACGTGATCAGTGCATGATCAGCCACGTGATCAGTGCATGGTAGCTACGTGATCAGTGCATGATCAGCCACGTGATCAGTGCATGATAGCCACGTGATCAGTGCATGATCAGTCACGTGATCAGTGCATGATCATCCACGTGATCAGTGCATGATCAGTCACGTGATCAGTGCATGATATAGACGTGATCAGTGCATGATCAGTCACGTGATCAGTGCATGATCAGCCACGTGATCAGTGCATGATAGCCAGTGATCAGTGCATGATAGCCAGTGATCAGTGCATGATCAGTCACGTGATCAGTGTATGATCAGCCACGTGACAGTGCATGATCAGCCACGTGATCAGTGCATGATCAGCCACGTGATCAGTGCATGATCAGTTACGTGAGCAGTGTATGATCAGCCACGTGATCAGTGCATGGTCAGACACGTGAACAGTGTATGATCAGCCACGTGATCAGTGCATGATATCCACGTGATCAGTGCATGATCAGTCACGTGATCAGTGTATGATCAGCCACGTGAACAGTGCATGCTCAGTCACGTGATCTGGGCCTGCTGAGCTGCGTGATTACTGTCTGCTCATCTGCTTGACAATTGCCAGCTGAGCTGCACGATTCCTGCCTGTCATCTGCTTGACAATTGCCAGCTGTGCTGCGTAATTCCTGCCTGCTCAGCTGCTTGATTATTGCCAGCTGAGCAGCATGATTCCTCACACCTGAGTTCCATGATTATTGCCTGCTGACTGTTTGATTCGTGCCTACTCAGCTCTTTGTTTATTGCCTCCAGAGGCACATGATCAGTGTATGATAGCAAACATGATCAGCGCATGATCAGTCACATGATCAGCGCCATTAAGTCACGTGATCACTACATGATAGTCATGTGATCAGTCCATGCTCAGTCACGGTATCAGTGCATGATCAGCCACGTGATCAGTGCATGATCTGTCACATGATTAGTGTATGATCATCCACGTGATCAGTGCATGGGCAGTCATGTGATCAGTGCATGATATAGACGTGATCAGTGCATGATCAGTCTCGTGATCAGTGCATGATAGCCACGTGATCAGTGCATGATCAGTCACCTGATGGGTGTATGATCATTCACGTGACCTGTACATGGTAGCTACATGATCATTGCATGATCAGCCACGTGAGTAGTGCATGATAGCCACGTGATCAGTGCATGATCAGTCACGTGATCAGTGCATGATCAGTCATGTGACCAGTACATGGTAGCTGCGTGATCATGCATGATCAGCCACGTGATCAGTGCATGATCAGCCACGTGATCAGTGCATGATAGCCACGTGATCAGTGCATGATCAGTCACGTGATCAGTGCATGATCAGTCACGTGATCAGTGCATGTACCACGTGATCAGTGCATGATCAGCCACGTGATCAGTGCATGATAGCCACGTGATCAGTGCATGATCAGTCACGTGATCAGTGCATGATCAGTCACGTGATCAGTGCATGATCAGCCACGTGATCAGTGCATGATCAGCCACGTGATCAGTGCATGATAGCCACGTGATCAGTGCATGATCAGTCACGTGATCAGTGCATGATCAGTCACGTGATCAGTGCATGATCAGCCACGTGATCAGTGCATGATCAGCCACGTGATCAGTGCATGATCAGTTACGTGATCAGTGCATGATCAGTCACGTGACAGTACATGATAGCTACGTGATCAGTGCATGATCAGTCACGTGATCAGTGCATGATAGCCACGTGATCAGTGCATGATCAGTCACGTGATCAGTGCATGATCAGTCACGTGATCAGTGCATGATCAGCCACGTGATCAGTGCATGATCAGCCACGTGATCAGTGCATGATCAGTCACGTGATCAGTGCATGATCAGTCACGTGATCAGTGCATGATCAGCCACGTGATCAGTGCATGATCAGTCACGTGACAGTGCATGATAGCCCGTGATCAGTGCATGATCAGTCCCGTGATCAGTGCATGATCAGCCACGTGATCAGTGCATGATAGCCACGTGATCAGTGCATGATCAGCCACGTGATCAGTGCATGATCAGCCACGTGATCAGTGCATGACAGTCACGTGATCAGTGCATGATCAGTCACGTGATCAGTGCATGATAGCCACGTGATCAGTGCATGATCAGTCACGTGATCAGTGTATGATCAGCCACGTGAACAGTGCATGCTCAGTCACGTGATCAGGGCCTGCTGAGCTGCGTGATTACTGTCTGCTCATCTGCTTGACAATTGCCAGCTGAGCTGCACGATTCCTGCCTGTCATCTGCTTGACAATTGCCAGCTGTGCTGCATAATTCCTGCCTGCTCATCTGTTGATTATTGCCAGCTGAGCAGCATGATTCCTCACAGCTGAGTTCCATGATTATTGCCTGCTGACTGATTCGTGCCTACTCAGCTCTTTTTCATTGCCTCCAGAGGCACATGATCAGTGTATGATAGCAAACATGATCAGTGCATGATCAGTCACATGATCAGTGCATGATAAGCCACGTGATCAGTGCATGATCAGCCACGTGATCAGTGCATGATCAGCCACGTGATCAGTGCATGATCAGCCACGTGATCAGTGCATGATCAGTCACGTGATCAGTGCATGATCATCCACGTGATCAGTGCATGATCAGTCATGTGATCAGTGCATGATAGCCCGTGATCAGTGCATGATCAGTCCCGTGATCAGTGCATGATCAGCCACGTGATCAGTGCATGATAGCTACGTGATCAGTGCATGATCAGCCACGTGATCAGTGCATGATAGCCACGTGATCAGTGCATGATCAGTCACGTGATCAGTGCATGATCAGTCACGTGATCAGTGCATGATAGCCACGTGATCAGTGCATGATCAGTCACGTGATCAGTGCATGATCAGCCACGTGATCAGTGCATGATCAGTCACGTGATCAGTGCATGATGAGCTGCGTGATTACTGTCTGCTCATCTGCTTGACATTGCCAGCTGAGCACGATTCCTGCCTGTCATCTGCTTGACAATTGCCACCTGTGCTGAACCTGCATCAGTGCATTGAGCCATGTGACATGATGCTGAGTTCATGCCTGCTGCATTACTGTGATCAGTGCATGACATGATCATGATCAGATGATCAGATCATGCATGATCAGCCACGTGATCAGTGCATGATCAGTCACGTGATCAGTGCATGATCAGTGTGATCAGTGCATGATCAGCCACGTGATCAGTGCATGATCAGTGCCACGTGATCAGTGCATGATAGCCACGTGATCAGTGCATGATCAGCCACGTGATCAGTGCATGATCAGCCACGTGATCAGTGCATGATCAGCCACGTGATCAGTGCATGATAGCCACGTGATCAGTGCATGATCAGTTACGTGAGCAGTGTATGATCAGCCACGTGATCAGTGCATGGTCAGACACGTGAACAGTGTATGATCAGCCACGTGATCAGTGCATGATATCCAAGTGATCAGTGCATGATCAGTCACGTGATCAGTGTATGATCAGCCACGTGAACAGTGCATGCTCAGTCACGTGATCAGGGCCTGCTGAGCTGCGTGATTACTGTCTGCTCATCTGCTTGACAATTGCCAGCTGAGCTGCACGATTCCTGCCTGTCATCTGCTTGACAATTGCCAGCTGTGCTGCGTAATTCCTGCCTGCTCAGCTGCTTGATTATTGCCAGCTGAGCAGCATGATTCCTCACACCTGAGTTCCATGATTATTGCCTGCTGACTGTTTGATTCGTGCCTACTCAGCTCTTTGTTTATTGCCTCCAGAGGCACATGATCAGTGTATGATAGCAAACATGATCAGTGCATGATCAGTCACATGATCAGCGCCATTAAGTCACGTGATCACTACATGATAGTCATGTGATCAGTCCATGCTCAGTCACGGTATCAGTGCATGATCAGCCACGTGATCAGTGCATGATCTGTCACATGATTAGTGTATGATCATCCACGTGATCAGTGCATGGGCAGTCATGTGATCAGTGCATGATATAGACGTGATCAGTGCATGATCAGTCACGTGATCAGTGCATGATAGCCACGTGATCAGTGCATGATCAGTCACCTGATGGGTGTATGATCATTCACGTGACCTGTACATGGTAGCTACATGATCATTGCATGATCAGCCACGTGAGTAGTGCATGATAGCCACGTGATCAGTGCATGATCAGTCACGTGATCAGTGCATGATCAGTCACGTGATCAGTGCATGATCAGTCACGTGATCAGTGCATGATAGCCACGTGATCAGTGCATGATCAGCCACGTGATCAGTGCATGATAGCCACGTGATCAGTGCATGATCAGTCACGTGATCAGTGCATGATCAGTCACGTGATCAGTGCATGATCAGTCACGTGATCAGTGCATGATCAGTTACGTGATCAGTGCATGATCAGTCACGTGATCAGTGCATGATAGCTACGTGATCAGTGCATGATCAGCCACGTGATCAGTGCATGATAGCCACGTGATCAGTGCATGATAGCCACGTGATCAGTGCATGATCAGTCACGTGATCAGTGTGTGATCAGCCACGTGATCAGTGCATGATAGCCACGTGATCAGTGCATGATAGCCACGTGATCAGTGCATGATAGCCACGTGATCAGTGCATGATAGCCACGTGATCAGTGCATGATCAGTCACGTGATACATGTGTGATCAGCCACGTGATCAGTGCATGATGAGCCACGTGATCAGTGCATGATCAATTACGTGATCAGTGCATGATCAGTCACGTGACCAGTACATGGTTGCTACGTGATCATTGCATGATCAGCCACGTGAGCAGTGCATGATAGCCACGTGATCAGTGCATGATCAGTCACGTGATCAGTACATGATCAGTCACGTGAACAGTGCATGATCATTTACGTGATCTGTGCATGATCAGTCACGTGACCAGTATATGGTAGCTACGTGATCATTCCATGACGAGCCACGTGAGCAGTGCATGATAGCCACGTGATGTGTGCATGATGAGTTACGTGAGCAGAGTATGATCAGCCACGTGATCAGTGCATGAGTGCCACGTGATCAGTGCATGATATGTCACGTGACAGGTGTGTGATCAGCCACGTGAACAGTGCATGTTCAGCCACGTGATCAGTGCATGATAGCCACGTGATCAGTGCATGATCAGTTACGTGAGCAGTGTATGATCAGCCACGTGATCAGTGCATGGTCAGACACGTGAACAGTGTATGATCAGCCACGTGATCAGTGCATGATATCCAAGTGATCAGTGCATGATCATCACGTGATCAGTGTATGATCAGCCACGTGAACAGTGCATGCTCAGTCACGTGATCAGGGCCTGCTGAGCTGCGTGATTACTGTCTGCTCATCTGCTTGACAATTGCCAGCTGAGCTGCACGATTCCTGCCTGTCATCTGCTTGACAATTGCCAGCTGTGCTGCGTAATTCCTGCCTGCTCAGCTGCTTGATTATTGCCAGCTGAGCAGCATGATTCCTCACAGCTGAGTTCCATGATTATTGCCTGCTGACTGTTTGATTCGTGCCTACTCAGCTCTTTGTTTATTGCCTCCAGAGGCACATGATCAGTGTATGATAGCAAACATGATCAGTGCATGATCAGTCACATGATCAGCGCCATTAAGTCACGTGATCACTACATGATAGTCATGTGATCAGTCCATGCTCAGTCACGGTATCAGTGCATGATCAGCCACGTGATCAGTGCATGATCAGCCACGTGATCAGTGCATGATAGCCATGTGATCAGTGCATGATCAGTCACGTGATCAGTGCATGATCAGGCACGTGATCAGTGCATGATCAGTCACGTGATCAGTGCATGATCAGTCACGTGATCAGTGCATGATCAGTGATCAGCCACGTGATCAGTGCATGATCAGCCACGTGATCAGTGCATGATCAGTCACGTGATCAGTGCATGATCAGTCACGTGACCAGTACATGGTAGCTACGTGATCATTGCATGATCAGCCACGTGATCAGTGCATGATAGCCACGTGATCAGTGCATGATCAGTCACGTGATCAGTGCATGATCAGTCACGTGATCAGTGCATGATCAGTCACGTGATCAGTGCATGATCAGTCACGTGATCAGTGCATGATCAGCCACGTGATCAGTGCATGATAGCCACGTGATCAGTGCATGATCAGTCACGTGATCAGTGCATGATCAGTCACGTGATCAGTGCATGATAGCCACGTGATCAGTGCATGATCAGCCACGTGATCAGTGCATGATAGCCACGTGATCAGTGCATGATCAGTCACGTGATCAGTGCATGATCAGTCACGTGATCAGTGCATGATCAGTCACGTGATCAGTGCATGATCAATTACGTGATCAGTGCATGATCAGTCACGTGATCAGTGCATGGTAGCTACGTGATCAGTGCATGATCAGCCACGTGATCAGTGCATGATAGCCACGTGATCAGTGCATGATCAGTCACGTGATCAGTGCATGATCATCCACGTGATCAGTGCATGATCAGTCACGTGATCAGTGCATGATATAGACGTGATCAGTGCATGATCAGTCACGTGATCAGTGCATGATCAGCCACGTGATCAGTGCATGATAGCCAGTGATGAGTGCATGATAGCCAGTGATCAGTGCATGATCAGTCACGTGATCAGTGCATGATCAGCCACGTGATCAGTGCATGATAGCCACGTGATCAGTGCATGATCAGCCACGTGATCAGTGCATGATCAGTCACGTGATCAGTGCATGATCAGCCACGTGATCAGTGCATGATCAGCCACGTGATCAGTGCATGATCAGCCACGTGATCAGTGCATGATAGCCACGTGATCAGTGCATGATCAGTTCGTGATCAGTGTATGATCAGCCACGTGATCAGTGCATGATAGCCACGTGATCAGTGCATGATCAGTCACGTGATCAGTGTATGATCAGCCACGTGAACAGTGCATGCTCAGTCACGTGATCAGGGCCTGCTGAGCTGCGTGATTACTGTCTGCTCATCTGCTTGACAATTGCCAGCTGAGCTGCACGATTCCTGCCTGTCATCTGCTTGACAATTGCCAGCTGTGCTGCGTAATTCCTGCCTGCTCAGCTGCTTGATTATTGCCAGCTGAGCAGCATGATTCCTCACAGCTGAGTTCCATGATTATTGCCTGCTGACTGTTTGATTCGTGCCTACTCAGCTCTTTGTTTATTGCCTCCAGAGGCACATGATCAGTGTATGATAGCAAACATGATCAGCGCATGATCAGTCACATGATCAGCGCCATTAAGTCACGTGATCACTACATGATAGTCATGTGATCAGTCCATGCTCAGTCACGGTATCAGTGCATGATCAGCCACGTGATCAGTGCATGATCAGCCACGTGATCAGTGCATGATAGCCACGTGATCAGTGCATGATCAGTCACGTGATCAGTGCATGATCAGGCAGGTGATCAGTGCATGATCAGCCACGTGATCAGTGCATGATAGCCACGTGATCAGTGCATGATCAGTCACCTGATGGGTGTATGATCAGTCACGTGACCAGTACATGGTAGCTACATGATCATTGCATGATCAGCCACGTGAGTAGTGCATGATAGCCACGTGATCAGTGCATGATCAGTCACGTGATCAGTGCATGATCAGTCACGTGATCAGTGCATGATCAGTCACGTGATCAGTGCATGATCAGCCACGTGATCAGTGCATGATCAGTCACGTGATCAGTGCATGATCATCCACGTGATCAGTGCATGATCAGTCATGTGATCAGTGCATGATATAGACGTGATCAGTGCATGATCAGTCACGTGATCAGTGCATGATAGCCACGTGATCAGTGCATGATCAGTCACGTGATCAGTGCATGATCAGTCACGTGATCAGTACATGGTAGCTACGTGATCAGTGCATGATCAGCCACGTGATCAGTGCATGATAGCCACGTGATCAGTGCATGATCAGTCACGTGATCAGTGCATGATCAGTCACGTGATCAGTGCATGATCAGCCACGTGATCAGTGCATGATCAGCCACGTGATCAGTGCATGATAGCCACGTGATCAGTGCATGATCAGTCACGTGATCAGTGCATGATCAGGCACGTGATCAGTGCATGATCAGCCACGTGATCAGTGCATGATAGCCACGTGATCAGTGCATGATCAGTCACGTGATCAGTGCATGATCAGTCACTGACCAGTACATGGTAGCTACGTGATCAGTGCATGATCAGCCACGTGATCAGTGCATGATAGCCACGTGATCAGTGCATGATCAGTCACGTGATCAGTGCATGATCAGTCACGTGATCAGTGCATGATCAGCCACGTGATCAGTGCATGATCAGCCACGTGATCAGTGCATGATAGCCACGTGATCAGTGCATGATCAGTCACGTGATCAGTGCATGATCAGTCACGTGATCAGTGCATGATCAGCCACGTGATCAGTGCATGATCAGCCACGTGATCAGTGCATGATCAGTACGTGATCAGTGCATGATCAGTCACGTGATCAGTGCATGATAGCTACGTGATCAGTGCATGATCAGCCACGTGATCAGTGCATGATAGCCACGTGATCAGTGCATGATCAGTCACGTGATCAGTGCATGATCAGTCACGTGACAGTGCATGATCAGTCACGTGATCAGTGCATGATCAGCCACGTGATCAGTGCATGATCAGTCACGTGATCAGTACATGATCAGTCACGTGATCAGTGCATGATCATTTACGTGATCAGTGCATGATCAGTCACGTGACCAGTATATGGTAGCTACGTGATCATTCCATGACAGCCACGTGAGCAGTGCATGATAGCCACGTGATGTGCATGATCAGTTACGTGATCAGTGTATGATCAGCCACGTGATCAGTGCATGAGTGCCACGTGATCAGTGCATGATATGTCACGTGACAGGTGTGTGATCAGCCACGTGAACAGTGCATGTTCAGCCACGTGATCAGTGCATGATAGCCACGTGATCAGTGCATGATCAGTTACGTGAGCAGTGTATGATCAGCCACGTGATCAGTGCATGGTCAGACACGTGAACAGTGTATGATCAGCCACGTGATCAGTGCATGATATCCAAGTGATCAGTGCATGATCATCACGTGATCAGTGTATGATCAGCCACGTGAACAGTGCATGCTCAGTCACGTGATCAGGGCCTGCTGAGCTGCGTGATTACTGTCTGCTCATCTGCTTGACAATTGCCAGCTGAGCTGCACGATTCCTGCCTGTCATCTGCTTGACAATTGCCAGCTGTGCTGCGTAATTCCTGCCTGCTCAGCTGCTTGATTATTGCCAGCTGAGCAGCATGATTCCTCACAGCTGAGTTCCATGATTATTGCCTGCTGACTGTTTGATTCGTGCCTACTCAGCTCTTTGTTTATTGCCTCCAGAGGCACATGATCAGTGTATGATAGCAAACATGATCAGTGCATGATCAGTCACATGATCAGCGCCATTAAGTCACGTGATCACTACATGATAGTCATGTGATCAGTCCATGCTCAGTCACGGTATCAGTGCATGATCAGCCACGTGATCAGTGCATGATCAGCCACGTGATCAGTGCATGATAGCCATGTGATCAGTGCATGATCAGTCACGTGATCAGTGCATGATCAGGCACGTGATCAGTGCATGATCAGTCACGTGATCAGTGCATGATCAGTCACGTGATCAGTGCATGATCAGTGATCAGCCACGTGATCAGTGCATGATCAGCCACGTGATCAGTGCATGATCAGTCACGTGATCAGTGCATGATCAGTCACGTGATCAGTGCATGGTAGCTACGTGATCATTGCATGATCAGCCACGTGATCAGTGCATGATAGCCACGTGATCAGTGCATGATCAGTCACGTGATCAGTGCATGATCAGTCACGTGATCAGTGCATGATCAGTCACGTGATCAGTGCATGATCAATTACGTGATCAGTGCATGATCAGTCACGTGATCAGTGCATGATAGCTACGTGATCAGTGCATGATCAGCCACGTGATCAGTGCATGATAGCCACGTGATCAGTGCATGATCAGTCACGTGATCAGTGCATGATCATCCACGTGATCAGTGCATGATCAGTCACGTGATCAGTGCATGATATAGACGTGATCAGTGCATGATCAGTCACGTGATCAGTGCATGATCAGCCACGTGATCAGTGCATGATCAGCCACGTGATCAGTGCATGATCAGCCACGTGATCAGTGCATGATCAGTCACGTGATCAGTGCATGATCAGCCACGTGATCAGTGCATGATCAGCCAGTGATCAGTGCATGATAGCCACGTGATCAGTGCATGATCAGTCACGTGATCAGTGCATGATCAGTCACGTGATCAGTGCATGATCAGCCACGTGATCAGTGCATGATCAGTCACGTGATCAGTGCATGTAGCTACGTGATCATTGCATGATCAGCCACGTGATCAGTGCATGATAGCCACGTGATCAGTGCATGATCAGTCCGTGATCAGTGCATGATCAGCCACGTGATCAGTGCATGATGCCACGTGATCAGTGCATGATCAGTCACGTGATCAGTGTGTGATCAGCCACGTGATCAGTGCATGATCAGCCACGTGATCAGTGCATGATAGCCACGTGATCAGTGCATGATCAGTCACGTGATCAGTGCATGATCAGCCACGTGATCAGTGCATGATCAGTCACGTGATCAGTGCATGATCAGCCACGTGATCAGTGCATGATAGCCACGTGATCAGTGCATGATCATCACGTGATCAGTGCATGATCAGCCACGTGATCAGTGCATGATAGCTACGTGATCAGTGCATGATCAGCCACGTGATCAGTGCATGATAGCCACGTGATCAGTGCATGATCAGTCACGTGATCAGTGCATGATCATCCACGTGATCAGTGCATGATCAGTCACGTGATCAGTGCATGATATAGACGTGATCAGTGCATGATCAGTCACGTGATCAGTGTATGATCAGCCACGTGATCAGTGCATGATAGCCAGTGATCAGTGCATGATAGCCAGTGATCAGTGCATGATCAGTCACGTGATCAGTGCATGATCAGCCACGTGATCAGTGCATGATCAGCCACGTGATCAGTGCATGATCAGCCACGTGATCAGTGCATGATCAGTTACGTGAGCAGTGTATGATCAGCCACGTGATCAGTGCATGGTCAGACACGTGAACAGTGTATGATCAGCCACGTGATCAGTGCATGATAGCCACGTGATCAGTGCATGATCAGTCACGTGATCAGTGTATGATCAGCCACGTGAACAGTGCATGCTCAGTCACGTGATCTGGGCCTGCTGAGCTGCGTGATTACTGTCTGCTCATCTGCTTGACAATTGCCAGCTGAGCTGCACGATTCCTGCCTGTCATCTGCTTGACAATTGCCAGCTGTGCTGCGTAATTCCTGCCTGCTCAGCTGCTTGATTATTGCCAGCTGAGCAGCATGATTCCTCACAGCTGAGTTCCATGATTATTGCCTGCTGACTGTTTGATTCGTGCCTACTCAGCTCTTTGTTTATTGCCTCCAGAGGCACATGATCAGTGTATGATAGCAAACATGATCAGCGCATGATCAGTCACATGATCAGCGCCATTAAGTCACGTGATCACTACATGATAGTCATGTGATCAGTCCATGCTCAGTCACGGTATCAGTGCATGATCAGCCACGTGATCAGTGCATGATCTGTCACATGATTAGTGTATGATCATCCACGTGATCAGTGCATGGGCAGTCATGTGATCAGTGCATGATATAGACGTGATCAGTGCATGATCAGTCACGTGATCAGTGCATGATAGCCACGTGATCAGTGCATGATCAGTCACCTGATGGGTGTATGATCATTCACGTGACCTGTACATGGTAGCTACATGATCATTGCATGATCAGCCACGTGAGTAGTGCATGATAGCCACGTGATCAGTGCATGATCAGTCACGTGATCAGTGCATGATCAGTCATGTGACCAGTACATGGTAGCTGCGTGATCATGCATGATCAGCCACGTGATCAGTGCATGATCAGCCACGTGATCAGTGCATGATAGCCACGTGATCAGTGCATGATCAGTCACGTGATCAGTGCATGATCAGTCACGTGATCAGTGCATGGTACCACGTGATCAGTGCATGATCAGCCACGTGATCAGTGCATGATAGCCACGTGATCAGTGCATGATCAGTCACGTGATCAGTGCATGATCAGTCACGTGATCAGTGCATGATCAGCCACGTGATCAGTGCATGATCAGCCACGTGATCAGTGCATGATAGCCACGTGATCAGTGCATGATCAGTCACGTGATCAGTGCATGATCAGTCACGTGATCAGTGCATGATCAGCCACGTGATCAGTGCATGATCAGCCACGTGATCAGTGCATGATCAGTCACGTGACAGTGCATGATAGCCACGTGATCAGTGCATGATCAGTCACGTGATCAGTGCATGATAGCCACGTGATCAGTGCATGATCAGTCACGTGATCAGTGCATGATCAGTCACGTGATCAGTGCATGATCAGCCACGTGATCAGTGCATGATCAGCCACGTGATCAGTGCATGATCAGTCACGTGATCAGTGCATGATCAGTCACGTGATCAGTGCATGATCATCCACGTGATCAGTGCATGATCAGTCATGTGATCAGTGCATGATAGCCCGTGATCAGTGCATGATCAGTCCCGTGATCAGTGCATGATCAGCCACGTGATCAGTGCATGATAGCCACGTGATCAGTGCATGATCAGCCACGTGATCAGTGCATGATCAGCCACGTGATCAGTGCATGACAGTTACGTGATCAGTGCATGATCAGTCACGTGATCAGTGCATGATAGCCACGTGATCAGTGCATGATCAGTCACGTGATCAGTGTATGATCAGCCACGTGAACAGTGCATGCTCAGTCACGTGATCAGGGCCTGCTGAGCTGCGTGATTACTGTCTGCTCATCTGCTTGACAATTGCCAGCTGAGCTGCACGATTCCTGCCTGTCATCTGCTTGACAATTGCCAGCTGTGCTGCATAATTCCTGCCTGCTCAGCTGCTTGATTATTGCCAGCTGAGCAGCATGATTTCTCACAGCTGAGTTCCATGATTATTGCCTGCTGACTGATTCGTGCCTACTCAGCTCTTTGTTCATTGCCTCCAGAGGCACATGATCAGTGTATGATAGCAAACATGATCAGTGCATGATCAGTCACATGATCAGTGCATGATAAGCCACGTGATCAGTGCATGATCAGTCACGTGATCAGTGCATGATCAGTCACGTGATCAGTGCATGATCAGCCACGTGATCAGTGCATGATCAGTCACGTGATCAGTGCATGATCAGTCACGTGATCAGTGCATGATAGCCACGTGATCAGTGCATGATCAGCCACGTGATCAGTGCATGATCAGTACGTGATCAGTGCATGATCAGCCACGTGATCAGTGCATGATAGCCACGTGATCAGTGCATGATCAGTTACGTGAGCAGTGCATGATCAGCCACGTGATCAGTGCATGGTCAGACACGTGAACAGTGTATGATCAGCCACGTGATCAGTGCATGATATCCACGTGATCAGTGCATGATCAGTCACGTGATCAGTGTATGATCAGCCACGTGAACAGTGCATGCTCAGTCACGTGATCAGGGCCTGCTGAGCTGCGTGATTACTGTCTGCTCATCTGCTTGACAATTGCCAGCTGAGCTGCACGATTCCTGCCTGTCATCTGCTTGACAATTGCCAGCTGTGCTGCGTAATTCCTGCCTGCTCAGCTGCTTGATTATTGCCAGCTGAGCAGCATGATTCCTCACAGCTGAGTTCCATGATTATTGCCTGCTGACTGTTTGATTCGTGCCTACTCAGCTCTTTGTTTATTGCCTCCAGAGGCACATGATCAGTGTATGATAGCAAACATGATCAGTGCATGATCAGTCACATGATCAGCGCCATTAAGTCACGTGATCACTACATGATAGTCATGTGATCAGTCCATGCTCAGTCACGGTATCAGTGCATGATCAGCCACGTGATCAGTGCATGATCAGTCACATGATCAGTGTATGATCATCCACGTGATCAGTGCATGATCAGTCATGTGATCAGTGCATGATCAGACATGATCAGTGCATGATCAGTCACGTGATCAGTGCATGATAGCCACGTGATCAGTGCATGATCAGTCACCTGATGGGTGTATGATCATTCACGTGACCAGTACATGGTAGCTACATGATCAGTGCATGATCAGCCACGTGATCAGTGCATGATAGCCACGTGATCAGTGCATGATCAGTCACGTGATCAGTGCATGATCAGCCACGTGATCAGTGCATGATCAGCCACGTGATCAGTGCATGATCATTACGTGATCAGTGCATGATCAGTCACGTGATCAGTGCATGATAGCTGCGTGATCAGTGCATGATCAGCCACGTGATCAGTGCATGATAGCCACGTGATCAGTGCATGATCAGTCACGTGATCAGTGCATGATCAGTCACGTGATCAGTGCATGATCAGCCACGTGATCAGTGCATGATCAATTACGTGATCAGTGCATGATCAGTCACGTGATCAGTGCATGATAGCACGTGATCAGTGCATGATCAGCCACGTGATCAGTGCATGATAGCCACGTGATCAGTGCATGATCAGTCACGTGATCAGTGCATGATCAGTCACGTGATCAGTGCATGATCAGCCACGTGATCAGTGCATGATCAGCCACGTGATCAGTGCATGATAGCCACGTGATCAGTGCATGATCAGTCACGTGATCAGTGCATGATCAGCCACGTGATCAGTGCATGATAGCCACGTGATCAGTGCATGATCAGCCACGTGATCAGTGCATGATCAGCCACGTGATCAGTGCATGATCAGTCACGTGATCAGTGCATGATCAGCCACGTGATCAGTGCATGATCAGTCACGTGATCAGTGCATGATAGCTACGTGATCAGTGCATGATCAGCCACGTGATCAGTGCATGATCAGTCACGTGATCAGTGCATGATCAGCCACGTGATCAGTGCATGATAGCCACGTGATCAGTGCATGATCAGTCACGTGACAGTGCATGATCAGCCACGTGATCAGTGCATGATCAGCCACGTGATCAGTGCATGATAGCCACGTGATCAGTGCATGATCAGTCACGTGATCAGTGCATGATCAGCCACGTGATCAGTGCATGATCAGCCACGTGATCAGTGCATGATCAGCCACGTGATCAGTGCATGATAGCCATGTGATCAGTGCATGATCAGTCACGTGATCAGTGCATGATCAGTCACGTGATCAGTGCATGATCAGCCACGTGATCAGTGCATGATCAGTCACGTGATCAGTGCATGATAGCTACGTGATCAGTGCATGATCAGCCACGTGATCAGTGCATGATAGCCACGTGATCAGTGCATGATCAGCCACGTGATCAGTGCATGATCAGTCACGTGATCAGTGCATGATCAGCCACGTGATCAGTGCATGATCAGCCACGTGATCAGTATGATCAGCCACGTGATCAGTGCATGATAGCCACGTGATCAGTGCATGATCAGTCACGTGATCAGTGCATGATCAGTCACGTGATCAGTGCATGATCAGCCACGTGATCAGTGCATGATCAGCCACGTGATCAGTGCATGATCAATTACGTGATCAGTGCATGATCAGTCACGTGATCAGTGCATGATAGCTACGTGATCAGTGCATGATCAGCCACGTGATCAGTGCATGATAGCCACGTGATCAGTGCATGATCAGCCACGTGATCAGTGCATGATCAGTCACGTGATCAGTGCATGATCAGTCACGTGATCAGTGCATGATCAGCCACGTGATCAGTGCATGATCAGTCATGTGTCAGTGCATGATAGCCGTGATCAGTGCATGATCAGTCACGTGATCAGTGCATGATCAGCCACGTGATCAGTGCATGATAGCCACGTGATCAGTGCATGATCAGTCACGTGATCAGTGCATGATCAGCCACGTGATCAGTGCATGATAGCCACGTGATCAGTGCATGACAGTTACGTGATCAGTGCATGATCAGTCACGTGATCAGTGCATGATAGCCACGTGATCAGTGCATGATCAGTCACGTGATCAGTGTATGATCAGCCACGTGAACAGTGCATGCTCAGTCACGTGATCAGGGCCTGCTGAGCTGCGTGATTACTGTCTGCTCATCTGCTTGACAATTGCCAGCTGAGCTGCACGATTCCTGCCTGTCATCTGCTTGACAATTGCCAGCTGTGCTGCATAATTCCTGCCTGCTCAGCTGCTTGATTATTGCCAGCTGAGCAGCATGATTTCTCACAGCTGAGTTCCATGATTATTGCCTGCTGACTGATTCGTGCCTACTCAGCTCTTTGTTCATTGCCTCCAGAGGCACATGATCAGTGTATGATACCAAACATGATCAGCGCATGATCAGTCACATGATCAGTGCATGATAAGCCACGTGATCAGTGCATGATCAGTCACGTGATCAGTGCATGATCAGTCACGTGATCAGTGCATGTAGCCACGTGATCAGTGCATGATCAGCCACGTGATCAGTGCATGATAGCCACGTGATCAGTGCATGATCAGTCACGTGATCAGTGCATGATCAGTCACGTGATCAGTGCATGATCAGCCACGTGATCAGTGCATGATAGCCACGTGATCAGTGCATGATCAGTCACGTGATCAGTGCATGATCAGCCACGTGATCAGTGCATGATCAGCCACGTGATCAGTGCATGATAGCCACGTGATCAGTGCATGATCAGTCACGTGATCAGTGCATGATCAGTCACGTGATCAGTGCATGATCAGCCACGTGATCAGTGCATGATAGCCACGTGATCAGTGCATGATCAGTCACGTGATCAGTGCATGATCAGTCACGTGATCAGTGCATGATCAGCCACGTGATCAGTGCATGATCAATTACGTGATCAGTGCATGATCAGTCACGTGATCAGTACATGGTAGCTACGTGATCAGTGCATGATCAGCCACGTGATCAGTGCATGATAGCCACGTGATCAGTGCATGATCAGTCACGTGATCAGTGCATGATCAGTCACGTGATCAGTGCATGATCAGTCACGTGATCAGTGCATGATCAGTCACATGATCAGTGCATGATAGCTACGTGATCAGTGCATGATCAGCCACGTGATCAGTGCATGATAGCCACGTGATCAGTGCATGATCAGTCACGTGATCAGTGCATGATCAGCCACGTGATCAGTGCATGATCAGTCACGTGATCAGTGCATGATCAGCCACGTGATCAGTGCATGATCAGTCACGTGATCAGTGCATGATCAGTCACGTGATCAGTGCATGATAGCTACGTGATCAGTGCATGATCAGCCACGTGATCAGTGCATGATCAGTCACGTGATCAGTGCATGATCAGCCACGTGATCAGTGCATGATCAGTCACGTGATCAGTGCATGATCAGTCACGTGATCAGTGCATGATAGCTACGTGATCAGTGCATGATCAGCCACGTGATCAGTGCATGATAGCCACGTGATCAGTGCATGATCAGTCACGTGATCAGTGCATGATCAGTCACGTGATCAGTGCATGATAGCTACGTGATCAGTGCATGATCAGCCACGTGATCAGTGCATGATAGCCACGTGATCAGTGCATGATCAGTCACGTGATCAGTGCATGATCAGTCACGTGATCAGTGCATGATCAGTCACGTGATCAGTGCATGATCAGCCACGTGATCAGTGCATGATCAGTCACGTGATCAGTGCATGATAGCCACGTGATCAGTGCATGATCAGCCACGTGATCAGTGCATGATAGCCACGTGATCAGTGCATGATCAGTCACGTGATCAGTGCATGATCAGCCACGTGATCAGTGCATGATCAGTCACGTGATCAGTGCATGATCAGTCACGTGATCAGTGCATGATCAGTCATGTGTCAGTGCATGATAGCCACGTGATCAGTGCATGATCAGCCCGTGATCAGTGCATGATCAGTCACGTGATCAGTGCATGATCAGTCACGTGAACAGTGCATGATCATTTACGTGATCAGTGCATGATCAGTCACGTGACCAGTATATGGTAGCTACGTGATCATTCCATGACGAGCCACGTGAGCAGTGCATGATAGCCACGTGATGTGTGCATGATCAGTTACGTGAGCAGAGTATGATCAGCCACGTGATCAGTGCATGAGTGCCACGTGATCAGTGCATGATATGTCACGTGACAGGTGTGTGATCAGCCACGTGATCAGTGCATGTTCAGCCACGTGATCAGTGCATGATAGCCACGTGATCAGTGCATGATCAGTTACGTGAGCAGTGTATGATCAGCCACGTGATCAGTGCATGGTCAGACACGTGAACAGTGTATGATCAGCCACGTGATCAGTGCATGATATCCAAGTGATCAGTGCATGATCAATCACGTGATCAGTGTATGATCAGCCACGTGAACAGTGCATGCTCAGTCACGTGATCAGGGCCTGCTGAGCTGCGTGATTACTGTCTGCTCATCTGCTTGACAATTGCCAGCTGAGCTGCACGATTCCTGCCTGTCATCTGCTTGACAATTGCCAGCTGTGCTGCGTAATTCCTGCCTGCTCAGCTGCTTGATTATTGCCAGCTGAGCAGCATGATTCCTCACACCTGAGTTCCATGATTATTGCCTGCTGACTGTTTGATTCGTGCCTACTCAGCTCTTTGTTTATTGCCTCCAGAGGCACATGATCAGTGTATGATAGCAAACATGATCAGTGCATGATCAGTCACATGATCAGCGCCATTAAGTCACGTGATCACTACATGATAGTCATGTGATCAGTCCATGCTCAGTCACGGTATCAGTGCATGATCAGCCACGTGATCAGTGCATGATCTGTCACATGATCAGTGTATGATCAGCCACGTGATCAGTGCATGATATCCACGTGATCAGTGCATGATCAGTCACGTGATCAGTGCATGATCAGTCACGTGATCAGTGCATGATCAGCCACGTGATCAGTGCATGATCAGTCATGTGTCAATGCATGATCAGCCGTGATCAGTGCATGATCAGTCCCGTGATCAGTGCATGATCAGCCACGTGATCAGTGCATGATAGCCACGTGATCAGTGCATGATCAGTCACGTGATCAGTGCATGATCAGCCACGTGATCAGTGCATGATAGCCACGTGATCAGTGCATGATCAATCACGTGATCAGTGCATGATCAGCCACGTGATCAGTGCATGATCAGTCACGTGATCAGTGCATGATGAGCTGCGTGATTACTGTCTGCTCATCTGCTTGACAATTGCCAGCTGAGCTGTACGATTCCTGCCTGTCATCTCCTTGACAATTGCCACCTGTGCTGCATAATTCCTGCCTGCTCATCTACTTGATTATTGCCAGCTGAGCAGCATGATTTCTCAGGGCTGAGTTCCATGATTATAGCCTGCTGACTGATTCCTGCCTACTCAGCTCTTTGTTCATTGCCTCCAGATGCACATGATCAGTGTATGACACCAAACATGATCAGTGCATGATCAGTCACATGATCAGTGCATGATAAGCCACGTGATCAGTGCATGATCAATTACGTGATCAGTGCATGATCAGTCACGTGACCAGTGCATGTAGCCACGTGATCAGTGCATGATCAGCCACGTGATCAGTGCATGATAGCCACGTGATCAGTGCATGATCAGTCACGTGATCAGTGCATGATCAGTCACGTGATCAGTGCATGATCAGCCACGTGATCAGTGCATGATAGCCACGTGATCAGTGCATGATCAGTCACGTGATCAGTGCATGATCAGCCACGTGATCAGTGCATGATCAGCCACGTGATCAGTGCATGATAGCCACGTGATCAGTGCATGATCAGTCACGTGATCAGTGCATGATCAGTCACGTGATCAGTGCATGATCAGCCACGTGATCAGTGCATGATAGCCACGTGATCAGTGCATGATCAGTCACGTGATCAGTGCATGATCAGTCACGTGATCAGTGCATGATCAGCCACGTGATCAGTGCATGATCAATTACGTGATCAGTGCATGATCAGTCACGTGACAGTGCATGGTTGCTACGTGATCATTGCATGATCAGCCACGTGATCAGTGCATGATAGCCACGTGATCAGTGCATGATCAGTCACGTGATCAGTGCATGATCAGTCACGTGATCAGTGCATGATCAGTCACGTGATCAGTGCATGATCAGTCACATGATCAGTGCATGATAGCTACGTGATCAGTGCATGATCAGCCACGTGATCAGTGCATGATAGCCACGTGATCAGTGCATGATCAGTCACGTGATCAGTGCATGATCAGCCACGTGATCAGTGCATGATCAGTCACGTGATCAGTGCATGATCAGCCACGTGATCAGTGCATGATCAGTCACGTGATCAGTGCATGATCAGTCACGTGATCAGTGCATGATAGCTACGTGATCAGTGCATGATCAGCCACGTGATCAGTGCATGATCAGTCACGTGATCAGTGCATGATCAGCCACGTGATCAGTGCATGATCAGTCACGTGATCAGTGCATGATCAGTCACGTGATCAGTGCATGTAGCTACGTGATCAGTGCATGATCAGCCACGTGATCAGTGCATGATAGCCACGTGATCAGTGCATGATCAGTCACGTGATCAGTGCATGATCAGTCACGTGATCAGTGCATGATCAGTCACGTGATCAGTGCATGATCAGTCACGTGATCAGTGCATGATCAGTCACGTGATCAGTGCATGATAGCCACGTGATCAGTGCATGATCAGCCACGTGATCAGTGCATGATAGCCACGTGATCAGTGCATGATCAGTCACGTGATCAGTGCATGATCATCCACGTGATCAGTGCATGATCAGTCACGTGATCAGTGCATGATCAGTCACGTGATCAGTGCATGATCAGTCATGTGTCAGTGCATGATAGCCACGTGATCAGTGCATGATCAGTCACGTGATCAGTGCATGATCAGTCACGTGATCAGTGCATGATCAGTCACGTGATCAGTGCATGATCATTTACGTGATCAGTGCATGATCAGTCACGTGACCAGTATATGGTAGCTACGTGATCATTCCATGACGAGCCACGTGAGCAGTGCATGATAGCCACGTGATGTGTGCATGATCAGTTACGTGAGCAGTGTATGATCAGCCACGTGATCAGTGCATGAGTGCCACGTGATCAGTGCATGATATGTCACGTGACAGGTGTGTGATCAGCCACGTGAACAGTGCATGTTCAGCCACGTGATCAGTGCATGATAGCCACGTGATCAGTGCATGATCAGTTACGTGAGCAGTGTATGATCAGCCACGTGATCAGTGCATGGTCAGACACGTGAACAGTGTATGATCAGCCACGTGATCAGTGCATGATATCCAAGTGATCAGTGCATGATCAATCACGTGATCAGTGTATGATCAGCCACGTGAACAGTGCATGCTCAGTCACGTGATCTGGGCCTGCTGAGCTGCGTGATTACTGTCTGCTCATCTGCTTGACAATTGCCAGCTGAGCTGCACGATTCCTGCCTGTCATCTGCTTGACAATTGCCAGCTGTGCTGCGTAATTCCTGCCTGCTCAGCTGCTTGATTATTGCCAGCTGAGCAGCATGATTCCTCACAGCTGAGTTCCATGATTATTGCCTGCTGACTGTTTGATTCGTGCCTACTCAGCTCTTTGTTTATTGCCTCCAGAGGCACATGATCAGTGTATGATAGCAAACATGATCAGCGCATGATCAGTCACATGATCAGCGCCATTAAGTCACGTGATCACTACATGATAGTCATGTGATCAGTCCATGCTCAGTCACGGTATCAGTGCATGATCAGCCACGTGATCAGTGCATGATCAGCCACGTGATCAGTGCATGATCAGCCACGTGATCAGTGCATGATCAGTCACGTGATCAGTGCATGATCAGGCACGTGATCAGTGCATGATCAGCCACGTGATCAGTGCATGATAGCCACGTGATCAGTGCATGATCAGTCACCTGATGGGTGTATGATCAGTCACGTGACCAGTACATGGTAGCTACATGATCATTGCATGATCAGCCACGTGAGTAGTGCATGATAGCCACGTGATCAGTGCATGATCAGTCACGTGATCAGTGCATGATCAGTCACGTGATCAGTGCATGATCAGTCACGTGATCAGTGCATGATCAGCCACGTGATCAGTGCATGATCAGTCACGTGATCAGTGCATGATCAGCCACGTGATCAGTGCATGATCAGTCACGTGATCAGTGCATGATATAGACGTGATCAGTGCATGATCAGTCACGTGATCAGTGCATGATAGCCACGTGATCAGTGCATGATCAGTCACGTGATCAGTGCATGATCAGTCACGTGATCAGTGCATGTAGCTACGTGATCAGTGCATGATCAGCCACGTGATCAGTGCATGATAGCCACGTGATCAGTGCATGATCAGTCACGTGATCAGTGCATGATCAGTCACGTGATCAGTGCATGATCAGCCACGTGATCAGTGCATGATCAGCCACGTGATCAGTGCATGATAGCCACGTGATCAGTGCATGATCAGTCACGTGATCAGTGCATGATCAGTCACGTGATCAGTGCATGATCAGCCACGTGATCAGTGCATGATAGCCACGTGATCAGTGCATGATCAGTCACGTGATCAGTGTATGATCAGTCACGTGATCAGTACATGGTAGCTACGTGATCAGTGCATGATCAGCCACGTGATCAGTGCATGATAGCCACGTGATCAGTGCATGATCAGTCACGTGATCAGTGCATGATCAGTCATGTGATCAGTGCATGATCAGTCACGTGATCAGTGCATGATCAGTCACGTGATCAGTGCATGATCAGCCACGTGATCAGTGCATGATCAGCCACGTGATCAGTGCATGATCAATTACGTGATCAGTGCATGATCAGTCACGTGATCAGTGCATGGTAGCTACGTGATCAGTGCATGATCAGCCACGTGATCAGTGCATGATAGCCACGTGATCAGTGCATGATCAGTCACGTGATCAGTGCATGATCAGTCACGTGATCAGTGCATGATCAGTCACGTGATCAGTGCATGATCAATTACGTGATCAGTGCATGATCAGTCACGTGATCAGTGCATGATAGCTACGTGATCATTGCATGATCAGCCACGTGATCAGTGCATGATAGCCACGTGATCAGTGCATGATAGCCACGTGATCAGTGCATGATCAGTCATGTGATCGTGTGTGATCAGCCACGTGATCAGTGCATGATATCCACGTGATCAGTGCATGATAGCCACGTGATCAGTGCATGATCAGTCACGTGATCATGTGTGATCAGCCACGTGATCAGTGCATGATGAGCCACGTGATCAGTGCATGATCAATTACGTGATCAGTGCATGATCAGTCACGTGACCAGTACATGGTTGCTACGTGATCGTTGCATGATCAGCCACGTGAGCAGTGCATGATAGCCACGTGATCAGTGCATGATCAGTCACGTGATCAGTACATGATCAGTCACGTGAACAGTGCATGATCATTTACGTGATCAGTGCATGATCAGTCACGTGACCAGTATATGGTAGCTACGTGATCATTCCATGACGAGCCACGTGAGCAGTGCATGATAGCCACGTGATGTGTGCATGATGAGTTACGTGAGCAGAGTATGATCAGCCACGTGATCAGTGCATGAGTGCCACGTGATCAGTGCATGATATGTCACGTGACAGGTGTGTGATCAGCCACGTGAACAGTGCATGTTCAGCCACGTGATCAGTGCATGATAGCCACGTGATCAGTGCATGATCAGTTACGTGAGCAGTGTATGATCAGCCACGTGATCAGTGCATGGTCAGACACGTGAACAGTGTATGATCAGCCACGTGATCAGTGCATGATATCCAAGTGATCAGTGCATGATCATCACGTGATCAGTGTATGATCAGCCACGTGAACAGTGCATGCTCAGTCACGTGATCAGGGCCTGCTGAGCTGCGTGATTACTGTCTGCTCATCTGCTTGACAATTGCCAGCTGAGCTGCACGATTCCTGCCTGTCATCTGCTTGACAATTGCCAGCTGTGCTGCGTAATTCCTGCCTGCTCAGCTGCTTGATTATTGCCAGCTGAGCAGCATGATTCCTCACAGCTGAGTTCCATGATTATTGCCTGCTGACTGTATGATTCGTGCCTACTCAGCTCTTTGTTTATTGCCTCCAGAGGCACATGATCAGTGTATGATAGCAAACATGATCAGTGCATGATCAGTCACATGATCAGCGCCATTAAGTCACGTGATCACTACATGATAGTCATGTGATCAGTCCATGCTCAGTCACGGTATCAGTGCATGATCAGCCACGTGATCAGTGCATGATCAGCCACGTGATCAGTGCATGATAGCCATGTGATCAGTGCATGATCAGTCACGTGATCAGTGCATGATCAGGCACGTGATCAGTGCATGATCAGTCACGTGATCAGTGCATGATCAGTCACGTGATCAGTACATGGTAGCTACGTGATCATTGCATGATCAGCCACGTGATCAGTGCATGATAGCCACGTGATCAGTGCATGATCAGTCACGTGATCAGTGCATGATCATCCACGTGATCAGTGCATGATCAGTCACGTGATCAGTGCATGATATAGACGTGATCAGTGCATGATCAGTCACGTGATCAGTGCATGATCAGCCACGTGATCAGTGCATGATAGCCAGTGATCAGTGCATGATAGCCAGTGATCAGTGCATGATCAGTCACGTGATCAGTGCATGATCAGCCACGTGATCAGTGCATGATCAGCCACGTGATCAGTGCATGATCAGCCACGTGATCAGTGCATGATCAGTTACGTGATCAGTGCATGATCAGCCACGTGATCAGTGCATGGTCAGACACGTGATCAGTGTATGATCAGCCACGTGATCAGTGCATGATAGCCACGTGATCAGTGCATGATCAGTCACGTGATCAGTGTATGATCAGCCACGTGAACAGTGCATGCTCAGTCACGTGATCAGGGCCTGCTGAGCTGCGTGATTACTGTCTGCTCATCTGCTTGACAATTGCCAGCTGAGCTGCACGATTCCTGCCTGTCATCTGCTTGACAATTGCCAGCTGTGCTGCGTAATTCCTGCCTGCTCAGCTGCTTGATTATTGCCAGCTGAGCAGCATGATTCCTCACACCTGAGTTCCATGATTATTGCCTGCTGACTGTTTGATTCGTGCCTACTCAGCTCTTTGTTTATTGCCTCCAGAGGCACATGATCAGTGTATGATAGCAAACATGATCAGCGCATGATCAGTCACATGATCAGCGCCATTAAGTCACGTGATCACTACATGATAGTCATGTGATCAGTCCATGCTCAGTCACGGTATCAGTGCATGATCAGCCACGTGATCAGTGCATGATCAGCCACGTGATCAGTGCATGATAGCCACGTGATCAGTGCATGATCAGTCACGTGATCAGTGCATGATCAGGCACGTGATCAGTGCATGATCAGCCACGTGATCAGTGCATGATAGCCACGTGATCAGTGCATGATCAGTCACCTGATGGGTGTATGATCAGTCACGTGACCAGTACATGGTAGCTACATGATCATTGCATGATCAGCCACGTGAGTAGTGCATGATAGCCACGTGATCAGTGCATGATCAGTCACGTGATCAGTGCATGATCAGTCACGTGATCAGTGCATGATAAGTCACGTGATCAGTGCATGATCAGCCACGTGATCAGTGCATGATCAGTCACGTGATCAGTGCATGATAGCACGTGATCAGTGCATGATCAGCCACGTGATCAGTGCATGATAGCCACGTGATCAGTGCATGATCAGTCACGTGATCAGTGCATGATCAGCCACGTGATCAGTGCATGATCAGTCACGTGATCAGTGCATGATATAGACGTGATCAGTGCATGATCAGTCACGTGATCAGTGCATGATCAGCCACGTGATCAGTGCATGATCAGCCAGTGATCAGTGCATGATAGCCAGTGATCAGTGCATGATCAGTCACGTGATCAGTGCATGATCAGCCACGTGATCAGTGCATGATAGCCACGTGATCAGTGCATGATCAGCCACGTGATCAGTGCATGATCAGTCACGTGATCAGTGCATGATCAGTCACGTGATCAGTGCATGATAGCCACGTGATCAGTGCATGATCAGCCACGTGATCAGTGCATGATAGCCACGTGATCAGTGCATGATCAGTCACGTGATCAGTGCATGATCAGTCACGTGATCAGTGCATGATCAGTCACGTGATCAGTGCATGATCAATTACGTGATCAGTGCATGATCAGTCACGTGACCAGTACATGGTAGCTACGTGATCATTGCATGATCAGCCACGTGATCAGTGCATGATAGCCACGTGATCAGTGCATGATCAGTCACGTGATCAGTGCATGATCATCCACGTGATCAGTGCATGATCAGTCACGTGATCAGTGCATGATATAGACGTGATCAGTGCATGATCAGTCACGTGATCAGTGCATGATCAGCCACGTGATCAGTGCATGATAGCCAGTGATCAGTGCATGATAGCCAGTGATCAGTGCATGATCAGTCACGTGATCAGTGCATGATCAGCCACGTGATCAGTGCATGATAGCCACGTGATCAGTGCATGATCAGCCACGTGATCAGTGCATGATCAGTCACGTGATCAGTGCATGATCAGCCACGTGATCAGTGCATGATCAGCCACGTGATCAGTGCATGATCAGCCACGTGATCAGTGCATGATCAGCCACGTGATCAGTGCATGATCAGTCACGTGATCAGTGTATGATCAGCCACGTGATCAGTGCATGATAGCCACGTGATCAGTGCATGATCAGTCACGTGATCAGTGTATGATCAGCCACGTGAACAGTGCATGCTCAGTCACGTGATCAGGGCCTGCTGAGCTGCGTGATTACTGTCTGCTCATCTGCTTGACAATTGCCAGCTGAGCTGCACGATTCCTGCCTGTCATCTGCTTGACAATTGCCAGCTGTGCTGCGTAATTCCTGCCTGCTCAGCTGCTTGATTATTGCCAGCTGAGCAGCATGATTCCTCACAGCTGAGTTCCATGATTATTGCCTGCTGACTGTTTGATTCGTGCCTACTCAGCTCTTTGTTTATTGCCTCCAGAGGCACATGATCAGTGTATGATAGCAAACATGATCAGCGCATGATCAGTCACATGATCAGCGCCATTAAGTCACGTGATCACTACATGATAGTCATGTGATCAGTCCATGCTCAGTCACGGTATCAGTGCATGATCAGCCACGTGATCAGTGCATGATCAGCCACGTGATCAGTGCATGATCAGCCACGTGATCAGTGCATGATCAGTCACGTGATCAGTGCATGATCAGGCAGGTGATCAGTGCATGATCAGCCACGTGATCAGTGCATGATAGCCACGTGATCAGTGCATGATCAGTCACCTGATGGGTGTATGATCAGTCACGTGACCAGTACATGGTAGCTACATGATCATTGCATGATCAGCCACGTGAGTAGTGCATGATAGCCACGTGATCAGTGCATGATCAGTCACGTGATCAGTGCATGATCAGTCACGTGATCAGTGCATGATCAGTCACGTGATCAGTGCATGATCAGCCACGTGATCAGTGCATGATCAGTCACGTGATCAGTGCATGATCAGCCACGTGATCAGTGCATGATCAGTCACGTGATCAGTGCATGATATAGACGTGATCAGTGCATGATCAGTCACGTGATCAGTGCATGATAGCCACGTGATCAGTGCATGATCAGTCACGTGATCAGTGCATGATCAGTCACGTGATCAGTGCATGGTAGCTACATGATCAGTGCATGATCAGCCACGTGATCAGTGCATGATAGCCACGTGATCAGTGCATGATCAGTCACGTGATCAGTGCATGATCAGTCACGTGATCAGTGCATGATCAGCCACGTGATCAGTGCATGATCAGCCACGTGATCAGTGCATGATAGCCACGTGATCAGTGCATGATCAGTCACGTGATCAGTGCATGATCAGGCACGTGATCAGTGCATGATCAGCCACGTGATCAGTGCATGATAGCCACGTGATCAGTGCATGATCAGTCACGTGATCAGTGCATGATCAGTCACGTGACCAGTACATGGTAGCTACGTGATCATTGCATGATCAGCCACGTGATCAGTGCATGATAGCCACGTGATCAGTGCATGATCAGTCACGTGATCAGTGCATGATCAGTCATGTGATCAGTGCATGATCAGTCACGTGATCAGTGCATGATCAGTCACGTGATCAGTGCATGATCAGCCACGTGATCAGTGCATGATCAGCCACGTGATCAGTGCATGATCAATTACGTGATCAGTGCATGATCAGTCACGTGATCAGTGCATGGTAGCTACGTGATCAGTGCATGATCAGCCACGTGATCAGTGCATGATAGCCACGTGATCAGTGCATGATCAGTCACGTGATCAGTGCATGATCAGTCACGTGATCAGTGCATGATCAGTCACGTGATCAGTGCATGATCAATTACGTGATCAGTGCATGATCAGTCACGTGACCAGTGCATGGTAGCTACGTGATCATTGCATGATCAGCCACGTGATCAGTGCATGATAGCCACGTGATCAGTGCATGATAGCCACGTGATCAGTGCATGATCAGTCATGTGATACGTGTGTGATCAGCCACGTGATCAGTGCATGATATCCACGTGATCAGTGCATGATAGCCACGTGATCAGTGCATGATCAGTCACGTGATACATGTGTGATCAGCCACGTGATCAGTGCATGATGAGCCACGTGATCAGTGCAGGATCAATTACGTGATCAGTGCATGATCAGTCACGTGACCAGTACATGGTTGCTACGTGATCGTTGCATGATCAGCCACGTGAGCAGAGCATGATAGCCACGTGATCAGTGCATGATCAGTCACGTGATCAGTACATGATCAGTCACGTGAACAGTGCATGATCATTTACGTGATCTGTGCATGATCAGTCACGTGACCAGTATATGGTAGCTACGTGATCATTCCATGACGAGCCACGTGAGCAGTGCATGATAGCCACGTGATGTGTGCATGATGAGTTACGTGAGCAGAGTATGATCAGCCACGTGATCAGTGCATGAGTGCCACGTGATCAGTGCATGATATGTCACGTGACAGGTGTGTGATCAGCCACGTGAACAGTGCATGTTCAGCCACGTGATCAGTGCATGATAGCCACGTGATCAGTGCATGATCAGTTACGTGAGCAGTGTATGATCAGCCACGTGATCAGTGCATGGTCAGACACGTGAACAGTGTATGATCAGCCACGTGATCAGTGCATGATATCCAAGTGATCAGTGCATGATCATCACGTGATCAGTGTATGATCAGCCACGTGAACAGTGCATGCTCAGTCACGTGATCAGGGCCTGCTGAGCTGCGTGATTACTGTCTGCTCATCTGCTTGACAATTGCCAGCTGAGCTGCACGATTCCTGCCTGTCATCTGCTTGACAATTGCCAGCTGTGCTGCGTAATTCCTGCCTGCTCAGCTGCTTGATTATTGCCAGCTGAGCAGCATGATTCCTCACAGCTGAGTTCCATGATTATTGCCTGCTGACTGTATGATTCGTGCCTACTCAGCTCTTTGTTTATTGCCTCCAGAGGCACATGATCAGTGTATGATAGCAAACATGATCAGTGCATGATCAGTCACATGATCAGCGCCATTAAGTCACGTGATCACTACATGATAGTCATGTGATCAGTCCATGCTCAGTCACGGTATCAGTGCATGATCAGCCACGTGATCAGTGCATGATCAGCCACGTGATCAGTGCATGATAGCCATGTGATCAGTGCATGATCAGTCACGTGATCAGTGCATGATCAGGCACGTGATCAGTGCATGATCAGTCACGTGATCAGTGCATGATCAGTCACGTGATCAGTGCATGATCAGTCACGTGATCAGTGCATGATCAGCCACGTGATCAGTGCATGATCAGCCACGTGATCAGTGCATGATCAGTCACGTGATCAGTGCATGATCAGTCACGTGACCAGTACATGGTAGCTACGTGATCATTGCATGATCAGCCACGTGAGCAGTGCATGATAGCCACGTGATCAGTGCATGATCAGTCACGTGATCAGTGCATGATCAGTCACGTGATCAGTGCATGATCAGTCACGTGATCAGTGCATGATCAATTACGTGATCAGTGCATGATCAGTCACGTGACCAGTACATGGTAGCTACGTGATCATTGCATGATCAGCCACGTGATCAGTGCATGATAGCCACGTGATCAGTGCATGATCAGTCACGTGATCAGTGCATGATCATCCACGTGATCAGTGCATGATCAGTCATGTGATCAGTGCATGATATAGACGTGATCAGTGCATGATCAGTCACGTGATCAGTGCATGATCAGCCACGTGATCAGTGCATGATAGCCAGTGATGAGTGCATGACAGCCAGTGATCAGTGCATGATCAGTCACGTGATCAGTGCATGATCAGCCACGTGATCAGTGCATGATAGCCACTGATCAGTGCATGATCAGCCACGTGATCAGTGCATGATCAGTTACGTGAGCAGTGTATGATCAGCCACGTGATCAGTGCATGGTCAGACACGTGAACAGTGTATGATCAGCCACGTGATCAGTGCATGATAGCCACGTGATCAGTGCATGATCAGTCACGTGATCAGTGTATGATCAGCCACGTGAACAGTGCATGCTCAGTCACGTGATCTGGGCCTGCTGAGCTGCGTGATTACTGTCTGCTCATCTGCTTGACAATTGCCAGCTGAGCTGCACGATTCCTGCCTGTCATCTGCTTGACAATTGCCAGCTGTGCTGCGTAATTCCTGCCTGCTCAGCTGCTTGATTATTGCCAGCTGAGCAGCATGATTCCTCACACCTGAGTTCCATGATTATTGCCTGCTGACTGTTTGATTCGTGCCTACTCAGCTCTTTGTTTATTGCCTCCAGAGGCACATGATCAGTGTATGATAGCAAACATGATCAGCGCATGATCAGTCACATGATCAGCGCCATTAAGTCACGTGATCACTACATGATAGTCATGTGATCAGTCCATGCTCAGTCACGGTATCAGTGCATGATCAGCCACGTGATCAGTGCATGATCAGCCACGTGATCAGTGCATGATCAGCCACGTGATCAGTGCATGATCAGTCACGTGATCAGTGCATGATCAGGCACGTGATCAGTGCATGATCAGCCACGTGATCAGTGCATGATAGCCACGTGATCAGTGCATGATCAGTCACCTGATGGGTGTATGATCAGTCACGTGACTGTACATGGTAGCTACATGATCATTGCATGATCAGCCACGTGATAGTGCATGATAGCCACGTGATCAGTGCATGATCAGTCACGTGATCAGTGCATGATCAGTCACGTGATCAGTGCATGATCAGTCACGTGATCAGTGCATGATCAGCCACGTGATCAGTGCATGATCAGTCACGTGATCAGTGCATGATCATCCACGTGATCAGTGCATGATCAGTCACGTGATCAGTGCATGATATAGACGTGATCAGTGCATGATCAGTCACGTGATCAGTGCATGATCAGCCACGTGATCAGTGCATGATAGCCAGTGATCAGTGCATGATAGCCAGTGATCAGTGCATGATCAGTCACGTGATCAGTGCATGATCAGCCACGTGATCAGTGCATGATAGCCACGTGATCAGTGCATGATCAGCCACGTGATCAGTGCATGATCAGTTACGTGATCAGTGCATGATCAGCCACGTGATCAGTGCATGATCAGACACGTGAACAGTGTATGATCAGCCACGTGATCAGTGCATGATAGCCACGTGATCAGTGCATGATCAGTCACGTGATCAGTGTATGATCAGCCACGTGAACAGTGCATGCTCAGTCACGTGATCAGGGCCTGCTGAGCTGCGTGATTACTGTCTGCTCATCTGCTTGACAATTGCCAGCTGAGCTGCACGATTCCTGCCTGTCATCTGCTTGACAATTGCCAGCTGTGCTGCGTAATTCCTGCCTGCTCAGCTGCTTGATTATTGCCAGCTGAGCAGCATGATTCCTCACACCTGAGTTCCATGATTATTGCCTGCTGACTGTTTGATTCGTGCCTACTCAGCTCTTTGTTTATTGCCTCCAGAGGCACATGATCAGTGTATGATAGCAAACATGATCAGCGCATGATCAGTCACATGATCAGCGCCATTAAGTCACGTGATCACTACATGATAGTCATGTGATCAGTCCATGCTCAGTCAGGTATCAGTGCATGATCAGCCACGTGATCAGTGCATGATCAGCCACGTGATCAGTGCATGATAGCCACGTGATCAGTGCATGATCAGTCACGTGATCAGTGCATGATCAGGCACGTGATCAGTGCATGATCAGCCACGTGATCAGTGCATGATAGCCACGTGATCAGTGCATGATCAGTCACGTGATCAGTGCATGATCAGTCACGTGATCAGTGCATGATCAGTCACGTGATCAGTGCATGATCAGCCACGTGATCAGTGCATGATAGCCACGTGATCAGTGCATGATCAGTCACGTGATCAGTGCATGATCAGTCACGTGATCAGTGCATGATCAGCCACGTGATCAGTGCATGATCAGCCACGTGATCAGTGCATGATCAGTTACGTGATCAGTGCATGATCAGTCACGTGATCAGTGCATGATAGCCACGTGATCAGTGCATGATCAGCCACGTGATCAGTGCATGATAGCCACGTGATCAGTGCATGATCAGTCACGTGATCAGTGCATGATCAGCCACGTGATCAGTGCATGATCAGTCACGTGATCAGTGCATGATCAGTCACGTGATCAGTGCATGATCAGTCACGTGATCAGTGCATGATAGCCACGTGATCAGTGCATGATCAGCCACGTGATCAGTGCATGATCAGTCATGTGATACGTGTGTGATCAGCCACGTGATCAGTGCATGATATCCACGTGATCAGTGCATGATAGCCACGTGATCAGTGCATGATAGCCACGTGATCAGTGCATGATCAGTCACGTGATACATGTGTGATCAGCCACGTGATCAGTGCATGATGAGCCACGTGATCAGTGCAGGATCAATTACGTGATCAGTGCATGATCAGTCACGTGACCAGTACATGGTTGCTACGTGATCGTTGCATGATCAGCCACGTGAGCAGAGCATGATAGCCACGTGATCAGTGCATGATCAGTCACGTGATCAGTACATGATCAGTCACGTGAACAGTGCATGATCATTTACGTGATCTGTGCATGATCAGTCACGTGACCAGTATATGGTAGCTACGTGATCATTCCATGACGAGCCACGTGAGCAGTGCATGATAGCCACGTGATGTGTGCATGATGAGTTACGTGAGCAGAGTATGATCAGCCACGTGATCAGTGCATGAGTGCCACGTGATCAGTGCATGATATGTCACGTGACAGGTGTGTGATCAGCCACGTGAACAGTGCATGTTCAGCCACGTGATCAGTGCATGATAGCCACGTGATCAGTGCATGATCAGTTACGTGAGCAGTGTATGATCAGCCACGTGATCAGTGCATGGTCAGACACGTGAACAGTGTATGATCAGCCACGTGATCAGTGCATGATATCCAAGTGATCAGTGCATGATCATCACGTGATCAGTGTATGATCAGCCACGTGAACAGTGCATGCTCAGTCACGTGATCAGGGCCTGCTGAGCTGCGTGATTACTGTCTGCTCATCTGCTTGACAATTGCCAGCTGAGCTGCACGATTCCTGCCTGTCATCTGCTTGACAATTGCCAGCTGTGCTGCGTAATTCCTGCCTGCTCAGCTGCTTGATTATTGCCAGCTGAGCAGCATGATTCCTCACACCTGAGTTCCATGATTATTGCCTGCTGACTGTTTGATTCGTGCCTACTCAGCTCTTTGTTTATTGCCTCCAGAGGCACATGATCAGTGTATGATAGCAAACATGATCAGCGCATGATCAGTCACATGATCAGCGCCATTAAGTCACGTGATCACTACATGATAGTCATGTGATCAGTCCATGCTCAGTCACGGTATCAGTGCATGATCAGCCACGTGATCAGTGCATGATCAGTCACGTGATCAGTGTATGATAGCCACGTGATCAGTGCATGATCAGCCACGTGATCAGTGCATGATAGCCACGTGATCAGTGCATGATCAGTCACGTGATCAGTGCATGATCAGTCACGTGATCAGTGCATGATCAGTCACGTGATCAGTGCATGATCAGTTACGTGATCAGTGCATGATCAGTCACGTGACCAGTACATGGTAGCTACGTGATCATTGCATGATCAGCCACGTGATCAGTGCATGATAGCCACGTGATCAGTGCATGATCAGTCACGTGATCAGTGCATGATCATCTGGGTGATCAGTGCATGATCAGTCACGTGATCAGTGCATGATATAGACGTGATCAGTGCATGATCAGTCACGTGATCAGTGCATGATCAGCCACGTGATCAGTGCATGATAGCCAGTGATCAGTGCATGATAGCCAGTGATCAGTGCATGATCAGTCACGTGATCAGTGCATGATCAGCCACGTGATCAGTGCATGATAGCCACGTGATCAGTGCATGATCAGCCACGTGATCAGTGCATGATCAGTTACGTGATCAGTGTATGATCAGCCACGTGATCAGTGCATGGTCAGACACGTGATCAGTGTATGATCAGCCACGTGATCAGTGCATGATAGTCACGTGATCAGTGCATGATCAGTCACGTGATCAGTGTATGATCAGCCACGTGAACAGTGCATGCTCAGTCACGTGATCTGGGCCTGCTGAGCTGCGTGATTACTGTCTGCTCATCTGCTTGACAATTGCCAGCTGAGCTGCACGATTCCTGCCTGTCATCTGCTTGACAATTGCCAGCTGTGCTGCGTAATTCCTGCCTGCTCAGCTGCTTGATTATTGCCAGCTGAGCAGCATGATTCCTCACACCTGAGTTCCATGATTATTGCCTGCTGACTGTTTGATTCGTGCCTACT
The DNA here is from genome assembly GCF_032452875.1 of Bos javanicus. NCBI lineage: Eukaryota > Metazoa > Chordata > Mammalia > Artiodactyla > Bovidae > Bos > Bos javanicus. The sequence continues at coordinate 163,787 of NW_026893680.1, read as the reverse complement.
CAGCTCTTTGTTTATTGCCTCCAGAGGCACATGATCAGTGTATGATAGCAAACATGATCAGTGCATGATCAGTCACATGATCAGCGCCATTAAGTCACGTGATCACTACATGATAGTCATGTGATCAGTCCATGCTCAGTCACGGTATCAGTGCATGATCAGCCACGTGATCAGTGCATGATCAGCCACGTGATCAGTGCATGATCAGCCACGTGATCAGTGCATGATCAGTCACGTGATCAGTGCATGATCAGGCACGTGATCAGTGCATGATCAGCCACGTGATCAGTGCATGATAGCCACGTGATCAGTGCATGATCAGTCACCTGATGGGTGTATGATCAGTCACGTGACCTGTACATGGTAGCTACATGATCATTGCATGATCAGCCACGTGAGTAGTGCATGATAGCCACGTGATCAGTGCATGATCAGTCACGTGATCAGTGCATGATCAGTCACGTGATCAGTGCATGATAGTCACGTGATCAGTGCATGATCAGCCACGTGATCAGTGCATGATCAGTCACGTGATCAGTGCATGATCAGCCACGTGATCAGTGCATGATCAGCCACGTGATCAGTGCATGATAGCCACGTGATCAGTGCATGATCAGTCACGTGATCATGTGTGATCAGCCACGTGATCAGTGCATGATAGCCACGTGATCAGTGCATGATAGCCACGTGATCAGTGCATGATCAGTCACGTGATCAGTGCATGATCAGTCACGTGATCAGTGCATGATCAGTCACGTGATCAGTGCATGATCAGCCACGTGATCAGTGCATGATAGCCACGTGATCAGTGCATGATCAGTCACGTGATCAGTGCATGATCAGTCACGTGATCAGTGCATGATCAGCCACGTGATCAGTGCATGATCAGCCACGTGATCAGTGCATGATCAGCCACGTGATCAGTGCATGATCAGCCACGTGATCAGTGCATGATCAGTCACGTGATCAGTGCATGATCAGTCACGTGATCAGTGCATGATAGCCACGTGATCAGTGCATGATCAGCCACGTGATCAGTGCATGATCAGCCACGTGATCAGTATGATCAGCCACGTGATCAGTGCATGATAGCCACGTGATCAGTGCATGATCAGCCACGTGATCAGTGCATGATCAGCCACGTGATCAGTGCATGATCAGCCACGTGATCAGTGCATGATCAGTCACGTGATCAGTGCATGATCAGTCACGTGATCAGTGCATGATAGCTACGTGATCAGTGCATGATCAGCCACGTGATCAGTGCATGATAGCCACGTGATCAGTGCATGATCAGCCACGTGATCAGTGCATGATCAGTCACGTGATCAGTGCATGATCAGTCACGTGATCAGTGCATGATCATCACGTGATCAGTGCATGTGAGTCATGTGTCAGTGCATGATAGCGCTGTGATCAGTGCATGATCAGTCCCGTGATCAGTGCATGATCAGCCACGTGATCAGTGCATGATAGCCACGTGATCAGTGCATGATCAGTCACGTGATCAGTGCATGATCAGCCACGTGATCAGTGCATGATCAGCCACGTGATCAGTGCATGATCAGTCACGTGATCAGTGCATGATCAGTCACGTGATCAGTGTATGATCAGCCACGTGATCAGTGCATGATCAGTCACGTGATCAGTGCATGATGAGCTGCGTGATTACTGTCTGCTCATCTGCTTGACAATTGCCAGCTGAGCTGCACGATTCCTGCCTGTCATCTGCTTGACAATTGCCACCTGTGCTGCATAATTCCTGCCTGCTCATCTACTTGATTATTGCCAGCTGAGCAGCATGATTTCTCAGAGCTGAGTTCCATGATTATAGCCTGCTGACTGATTCCTGCCTACTCAGCTCTATGTTCATTGCCTCCAGAGGCACATGATCAGTGTATGATACCAAACATGATCAGTGCATGATCAGTCACATGATCAGTGCATGATAAGCCACGTGATCAGTGCATGATCAGTCACGTGATCAGTGCATGATCAGTCACGTGATCAGTGCATGATAGCCACGTGATCAGTGCATGATCAGCCACGTGATCAGTGCATGATCAGTCACGTGACCAGTACATGGTTGCTACGTGATCGTGCATGATCAGCCACGTGATCAGTGCATGATAGCCACGTGATCAGTGCATGATCAGTCACGTGATCAGTGCATGATCAGTCACGTGAACAGTGCATGATCATTTACGTGATCTGTGCATGATCAGTCACGTGACCAGTATATGGTAGCTACGTGATCATTCCATGACGAGCCACGTGAGCAGTGCATGATAGCCACGTGATGTGTGCATGATCAGTTACGTGAGCAGAGTATGATCAGCCACGTGATCAGTGCATGAGTGCCACGTGATCAGTGCATGATATGTCACGTGACAGGTGTGTGATCAGCCACGTGAACAGTGCATGTTCAGCCACGTGATCAGTGCATGATAGCCACGTGATCAGTGCATGATCAGTTACGTGAGCAGTGTATGATCAGCCACGTGATCAGTGCATGGTCAGACACGTGAACAGTGTATGATCAGCCACGTGATCAGTGCATGATATCCAAGTGATCAGTGCATGATCATCACGTGATCAGTGTATGATCAGCCACGTGAACAGTGCATGCTCAGTCACGTGATCAGGGCCTGCTGAGCTGCGTGATTACTGTCTGCTCATCTGCTTGACAATTGCCAGCTGAGCTGCACGATTCCTGCCTGTCATCTGCTTGACAATTGCCAGCTGTGCTGCGTAATTCCTGCCTGCTCAGCTGCTTGATTATTGCCAGCTGAGCAGCATGATTCCTCACAGCTGAGTTCCATGATTATTGCCTGCTGACTGTTTGATTCGTGCCTACTCAGCTCTTTGTTTATTGCCTCCAGAGGCACATGATCAGTGTATGATAGCAAACATGATCAGTGCATGATCAGTCACATGATCAGCGCCATTAAGTCACGTGATCACTACATGATAGTCATGTGATCAGTCCATGCTCAGTCACGGTATCAGTGCATGATCAGCCACGTGATCAGTGCATGATCAGCCACGTGATCAGTGCATGATAGCCATGTGATCAGTGCATGATCAGTCACGTGATCAGTGCATGATCAGGCACGTGATCAGTGCATGATCAGTCACGTGATCAGTGCATGATCAGTCACGTGATCAGTGCATGATCAGCCACGTGATCAGTGCATGATCAGCCACGTGATCAGTGCATGATCAGTCACGTGATCAGTGCATGATCAGTCACGTGACCAGTACATGGTAGCTACGTGATCATTGCATGATCAGCCACGTGAGCAGTGCATGATAGCCACGTGATCAGTGCATGATCAGTCACGTGATCAGTGCATGATCAGTCACGTGATCAGTGCATGATCAGTCACGTGATCAGTGCATGATCAATTACGTGATCAGTGCATGATCAGTCACGTGACCAGTACATGGTAGCTACGTGATCAGTGCATGATCAGCCACGTGATCAGTGCATGATAGCCACGTGATCAGTGCATGATCAGTCACATGATCAGTGCATGATCATCCACGTGATCAGTGCATGATCAGTCACGTGATCAGTGCATGATATAGACGTGATCAGTGCATGATCAGTCACGTGATCAGTGCATGATCAGCCACGTGATCAGTGCATGATAGCCAGTGATCAGTGCATGATAGCCAGTGATCAGTGCATGATCAGTCACGTGATCAGTGCATGATCAGCCACGTGATCAGTGCATGATCAGCCACTGATCAGTGCATGATCAGCCACGTGATCAGTGCATGATCAGTTACGTGAGCAGTGTATGATCAGCCACGTGATCAGTGCATGGTCAGACACGTGAACAGTGTATGATCAGCCACGTGATCAGTGCATGATAGCCACGTGATCAGTGCATGATCAGTCACGTGATCAGTGTATGATCAGCCACGTGAACAGTGCATGCTCAGTCACGTGATCTGGGCCTGCTGAGCTGCGTGATTACTGTCTGCTCATCTGCTTGACAATTGCCAGCTGAGCTGCACGATTCCTGCCTGTCATCTGCTTGACAATTGCCAGCTGTGCTGCGTAATTCCTGCCTGCTCAGCTGCTTGATTATTGCCAGCTGAGCAGCATGATTCCTCACAGCTGAGTTCCATGATTATTGCCTGCTGACTGTTTGATTCGTGCCTACTCAGCTCTTTGTTTATTGCCTCCAGAGGCACATGATCAGTGTATGATAGCAAACATGATCAGCGCATGATCAGTCACATGATCAGCGCCATTAAGTCACGTGATCACTACATGATAGTCATGTGATCAGTCCATGCTCAGTCACGGTATCAGTGCATGATCAGCCACGTGATCAGTGCATGATCTGTCACATGATTAGTGTATGATCATCCACGTGATCAGTGCATGGGCAGTCATGTGATCAGTGCATGATATAGACGTGATCAGTGCATGATCAGTCTCGTGATCAGTGCATGATAGCCACGTGATCAGTGCATGATCAGTCACCTGATGGGTGTATGATCATTCACGTGACCTGTACATGGTAGCTACATGATCATTGCATGATCAGCCACGTGATAGTGCATGATAGCCACGTGATCAGTGCATGATCAGTCACGTGATCAGTGCATGATCAGTCACGTGACCAGTACATGGTAGCTCGTGATCAGTGCATGATCAGCCACGTGATCAGTGCATGATAGCCACGTGATCAGTGCATGATCAGTCACGTGATCAGTGTGATCAGCCACGTGATCAGTGCATGATAGCCACGTGATCAGTGCATGATAGTCACGTGATCAGTGCATGATCAGTCACGTGATCAGTGCATGATCAGCCACGTGATCAGTGCATGATAGCCACGTGATCAGTGCATGATCAGTCACGTGATCAGTGCATGATCAGCCACGTGATCAGTGCATGATCAGTCACGTGATCAGTGCATGATCAGTCACGTGATCAGTGCATGATAGCTACGTGATCAGTGCATGATCAGCCACGTGATCAGTGCATGATAGCCACGTGATCAGTGCATGATCAGCCACGTGATCAGTGCATGATCAGCCACGTGATCAGTGCATGATCAGTCACGTGATCAGTGCATGATCAGCCACGTGATCAGTGCATGATAGCCACGTGATCAGTGCATGATAGCCACGTGATCAGTGCATGATAGTCCGTGATCAGTGCATGATCAGTCACGTGATCAGTGCATGATCAGCCACGTGATCAGTGCATGATAGCCACGTGATCAGTGCATGATCAGTCACGTGATCAGTGCATGATCAGTCACGTGATCAGTGCATGATCAGCCACGTGATCAGTGCATGATCAGTCACGTGATCAGTGCATGATCAGTCACGTGATCAGTGCATGATAGCTACGTGATCAGTGCATGATCAGCCACGTGATCAGTGCATGATAGCCACGTGATCAGTGCATGATAGCCACGTGATCAGTGCATGATCAGTCACGTGATCAGTGCATGATCAGTCACGTGATCAGTGCATGATCAGTCACGTGATCAGTGCATGATCAGCCACGTGATCAGTGCATGATCAGTCACGTGATCAGTGCATGATAGCCACGTGATCAGTGCATGATCAGCCACGTGATCAGTGCATGATAGCCACGTGATCAGTGCATGATCAGTCACGTGATCAGTGTATGATCAGCCACGTGATCAGTGCATGATGCCACGTGATCAGTGCATGATCAGTCACGTGATCAGTGCATGATCAGTCACGTGATCAGTGCATGATCAGCCACGTGATCAGTGCATGATAGCCACGTGATCAGTGCATGATCAGTCACGTGATCAGTGCATGATCAGTCACGTGATCAGTGCATGATCATTTACGTGATCAGTGCATGATCAGTCACGTGACCAGTATATGGTAGCTACGTGATCATTGCATGATCAGCCACGTGAGCAGTGCATGATAGCCACGTGATGTGTGCATGATCAGTTACGTGATCAGTGTATGATCAGCCACGTGATCAGTGCATGATCAGTCACGTGACAGTGTGTGATCAGCCACGTGATCAGTGCATGATCAGCCACGTGATCAGTGCATGATAGCCACGTGATCAGTGCATGATCAGTTACGTGAGCAGTGTATGATCAGCCACGTGATCAGTGCATGGTCAGACACGTGAACAGTGTATGATCAGCCACGTGATCAGTGCATGATATCCACGTGATCAGTGCATGATCAGTCACGTGATCAGTGTATGATCAGCCACGTGAACAGTGCATGCTCAGTCACGTGATCAGGGCCTGCTGAGCTGCGTGATTACTGTCTGCTCATCTGCTTGACAATTGCCAGCTGAGCTGCATGATTCCTGCCTGTCATCTGCTTGACAATTGCCAGCTGTGCTGCGTAATTCCTGCCTGCTCAGCTGCTTGATTATTGCCAGCTGAGCAGCATGATTCCTCACAGCTGAGTTCCATGATTATTGCCTGCTGACTGTTTGATTCGTGCCTACTCAGCTCTTTGTTTATTGCCTCCAGAGGCACATGATCAGTGTATGATAGCAAACATGATCAGCGCATGATCAGTCACATGATCAGCGCCATTAAGTCACGTGATCACTACATGATAGTCATGTGATCAGTCCATGCTCAGTCACGGTATCAGTGCATGATCAGCCACGTGATCAGTGCATGATCAGCCACGTGATCAGTGCATGATCAGCCACGTGATCAGTGCATGATCAGCCACGTGATCAGTGCATGATCAGTTACGTGATCAGTGCATGATCAGTCACGTGATCAGTGCATGATAGACGTGATCAGTGCATGATCAGCCACGTGATCAGTGCATGATAGCCACGTGATCAGTGCATGATCAGTCACGTGATCAGTGCATGATCAGCCACGTGATCAGTGCATGATCAGTCACGTGATCAGTGCATGATCAGTCACGTGATCAGTGCATGATAGCTAGTGATCAGTGCATGATCAGCCACGTGATCAGTGCATGATAGCCACGTGATCAGTGCATGATCCACGTGATCAGTGCATGATCAGTCACGTGATCAGTGCATGATCAGCCACGTGATCAGTGCATGATAGCCACGTGATCAGTGCATGATCAGCCACGTGATCAGTGCATGATCAGCCACGTGATCAGTGCATGATCAGTCACGTGATCAGTGCATGATCAGCCACGTGATCAGTGCATGATCAGCCACGTGATCAGTGCATGATCAGCCACGTGATCAGTGCATGATAGTCACGTGATCAGTGCATGATCAGTCACGTGATCAGTGCATGATCAGCCACGTGATCAGTGCATGATAGCCACGTGATCAGTGCATGATCAGTCACGTGATCAGTGCATGATCAGCCACGTGATCAGTGCATGATCAGCCACGTGATCAGTGCATGATAGCCCGTGATCAGTGCATGATCAGTCCGTGATCAGTGCATGATCAGCCACGTGATCAGTGCATGATAGCCACGTGATCAGTGCATGATCAGTCACGTGATCAGTGCATGATCAGCCACGTGATCAGTGCATGATCAGCCACGTGATCAGTGCATGATCAGCCACGTGATCAGTGCATGATCAGTCACGTGATCAGTGCATGATAGCCACGTGATCAGTGCATGATCAGTCACGTGATAGTGCATGATCAGCCACGTGATCAGTGCATGATCAGTCACGTGATCAGTGCATGCTGAGCTGCGTGATTCCTGCCTGCTCATCTGCTTGATTATTGCCAGCTGAGCAGCATGATTCCTCACACCTGAGTTCCATGATTATTGCCTGCTGACTGTTTGATTCGTGCCTACTCAGCTCTTTGTTTATTGCCTCCAGAGGCACATGATCAGTGTATGATAGCAAACATGATCAGTGCATGATCAGTCACATGATCAGTGCCATTAAGTCACGTGATCACTGCATGATAGTCATGTGATCAGTCCATGCTCAGTCACGGTATCAGTGCATGATCAGCCACGTGATCAGTGCATGATCAGTCACGTGATCAGTGTATGATCATCCACGTGATCAGTGCATGATCAGTCATGTGATCAGTGCATGATCAGACGTGATCAGTGCATGATCAGTACGTGATCAGTGCATGATAGCCACGTGATCAGTGCATGATCAGTCACCTGATGGGTGTATGATCATTCACGTGACCAGTACATGGTAGCTACATGATCAGTGCATGATCAGCCACGTGATCAGTGCATGATAGCCACGTGATCAGTGCATGATCAGCCACGTGATCAGTGCATGATCAGTCACGTGATCAGTGCATGTAGCTACGTGATCAGTGCATGATCAGCCACGTGATCAGTGCATGATAGCCACGTGATCAGTGCATGATCAGTCACGTGATCAGTGTGATCAGCCACGTGATCAGTGCATGATCACGTGATCAGTGCATGATAGTCACGTGATCAGTGCATGATCAGTCACGTGATCAGTGCATGATCAGCCACGTGATCAGTGCATGATAGCCACGTGATCAGTGCATGATCAGTCACGTGATCAGTGCATGATCAGCCACGTGATCAGTGCATGATCAGTCACGTGATCAGTGCATGATCAGTCACGTGATCAGTGCATGATAGCCACGTGATCAGTGCATGATCAGCCACGTGATCAGTGCATGATAGCCACGTGATCAGTGCATGATCAGCCACGTGATCAGTGCATGATAGCCACGTGATCAGTGCATGATCAGTCACGTGATCAGTGCATGATCAGCCACGTGATCAGTGCATGATAGCCACGTGATCAGTGCATGATCAGCCACGTGATCAGTGCATGATAGTCCGTGATCAGTGCATGATCAGTCACGTGATCAGTGCATGATCAGCCACGTGATCAGTGCATGATAGCCACGTGATCAGTGCATGATCAGTCACGTGATCAGTGCATGATCAGTCACGTGATCAGTGCATGATCAGCCACGTGATCAGTGCATGATCAGCCACGTGATCAGTGCATGATCAGTCACGTGATCAGTACATGATAGCTACGTGATCATTGCATGATCAGCCACGTGATCAGTGCATGATAGCCACGTGATCAGTGCATGATCAGTCACGTGATCAGTGCATGATCAGTCACGTGATCAGTGCATGATCAGCTACGTGATCAGTGCATGATCAGCCACGTGAGCAGTGCATGATAGCCACGTGATCAGTGCATGATCAGTCACGTGATCAGTACATGATCAGTCACGTGAACAGTGCATGATCATTTACGTGATCAGTGCATGATCAGTCACGTGACCAGTATATGGTAGCTACGTGATCATTGCATGATCAGCCACGTGAGCAGTGCATGATAGCCACGTGATGTGTGCATGATCAGTTACGTGATCAGTGTATGATCAGCCACGTGATCAGTGCATGATCAGTCACGTGACAGTGTGTGATCAGCCACGTGAACAGTGCATGTTCAGCCACGTGATCAGTGCATGATAGCCACGTGATCAGTGCATGATCAGTTACGTGAGCAGTGTATGATCAGCCACGTGATCAGTGCATGGTCAGACACGTGAACAGTGTATGATCAGCCACGTGATCAGTGCATGATATCCAAGTGATCAGTGCATGATCAATCACGTGATCAGTGTATGATCAGCCACGTGAACAGTGCATGCTCAGTCACGTGATCAGGGCCTGCTGAGCTGCGTGATTACTGTCTGCTCATCTGCTTGACAATTGCCAGCTGAGCTGCACGATTCCTGCCTGTCATCTGCTTGACAATTGCCAGCTGTGCTGCGTAATTCCTGCCTGCTCAGCTGCTTGATTATTGCCAGCTGAGCAGCATGATTCCTCACAGCTGAGTTCCATGATTATTGCCTGCTGACTGTTTGATTCGTGCCTACTCAGCTCTTTGTTTATTGCCTCCAGAGGCACATGATCAGTGTATGATAGCAAACATGATCAGCGCATGATCAGTCACATGATCAGCGCCATTAAGTCACGTGATCACTACATGATAGTCATGTGATCAGTCCATGCTCAGTCACGGTATCAGTGCATGATCAGCCACGTGATCAGTGCATGATAGCCACGTGATCAGTGCATGATCAGCCACGTGATCAGTGCATGATCAGTCACGTGATCAGTGCATGATCATTACGTGATCAGTGCATGATCAGTCACGTGATCAGTGCATGATAGCCACGTGATCAGTGCATGATCAGCCACGTGATCAGTGCATGATAGCCACGTGATCAGTGCATGATCAGTCACGTGATCAGTGCATGATCAGCCACGTGATCAGTGCATGATCAGCCACGTGATCAGTGCATGATCAGTCACGTGATCAGTGCATGGTAGCTAGTGATCAGTGCATGATCAGCCACGTGATCAGTGCATGATAGCCACGTGATCAGTGCATGATCAGCCACGTGATCAGTGCATGATCAGTCACGTGATCAGTGCATGATCAGCCACGTGATCAGTGCATGATATCCACGTGATCAGTGCATGATAGCCACGTGATCAGTGCATGATAGCCACGTGATCAGTGCATGATCAGTCACGTGATCAGTGCATGATCAGCCACGTGATCAGTGCATGATCAGCCACGTGATCAGTGCATGATCAGCCACGTGATCAGTGCATGATCAGTCACGTGATCAGTGCATGATCAGCACGTGATCAGTGCATGATCAGCCACGTGATCAGTGCATGATAGCCACGTGATCAGTGCATGATCAGTCACGTGATCAGTGTGATCAGCCACGTGATCAGTGCATGATAGCCACGTGATCAGTGCATGATAGCCCATGATCAGTGCATGATCAGTCCCGTGATCAGTGCATGATCAGCCACGTGATCAGTGCATGATAGCCACGTGATCAGTGCATGATCAGTCACGTGATCAGTGCATGATCAGCCACGTGATCAGTGCATGATAGCCACGTGATCAGTGCATGACAATCACGTGATCAGTGCATGATCAGTCACGTGATCAGTGCATGAGCCACGTGATCAGTGCATGATCAGTCACGTGATCAGTGCATGATCAGCCACGTGATCAGTGCATGATCAGTCACGTGATCAGTGCATGCTGAGCTGCGTGATTACTGTCTGCTCATCTGCTTGATTATTGCCAGCTGAGCAGCATGATTCCTCACACCTGAGTTCCATGATTATTGCCTGCTGACTGATTCCTGCCTACTCAGCTCTTTGTTCATTGCCTCCAGAGGCACATGATCAGTGTATGACACCAAACATGATCAGTGCATGATCAGTCACATGATCAGTGCATGATAAGCCACGTGATCAGTGCATGATCAATTACGTGATCAGTGCATGATCAGTCACGTGATCAGTGCATGATAGCCACGTGATCAGTGCATGATCAGCCACGTGATCAGTGCATGATAGTCACGTGATCAGTGCATGATCAGCCACGTGATCAGTGCATGATCAGTCACGTGATCATGTGTGATCAGCCACGTGATCAGTGCATGATAGCCACGTGATCAGTGCATGATAGCCACGTGATCAGTGCATGATCAGTCACGTGATCAGTGCATGATCAGTCACGTGATCAGTGCATGATCAGCCACGTGATCAGTGCATGATCAGCCACGTGATCAGTGCATGATCAGTCACGTGATCAGTGCATGATCAGTCACGTGATCAGTGCATGTAGCTACGTGATCAGTGCATGATCAGCCACGTGATCAGTGCATGATAGCCACGTGATCAGTGCATGATCAGTCACGTGATCATGTGTGATCAGCCACGTGATCAGTGCATGATAGCCACGTGATCAGTGCATGATCAGCCACGTGATCAGTGCATGATAGTCACGTGATCAGTGCATGATCAGTCACGTGATCAGTGCATGATCAGCCACGTGATCAGTGCATGATAGCCACGTGATCAGTGCATGATCAGTCACGTGATCAGTGCATGATCAGTCACGTGATCAGTGCATGATCAGTCACGTGATCAGTGCATGATCAGCCACGTGATCAGTGCATGATCAGTCACGTGATCAGTGCATGGTAGCCACGTGATCAGTGCATGACAGCCACGTGATCAGTGCATGATAGCCACGTGATCAGTGCATGATCAGTCACGTGATCAGTGCATGATCAGCCACGTGATCAGTGCATGATGCCACGTGATCAGTGCATGATCAGTCACGTGATCAGTGCATGATCAGTACGTGATCAGTGCATGATCAGCCACGTGATCAGTGCATGATAGCCACGTGATCAGTGCATGATCAGTCACGTGATCAGTACATGATCAGTCACGTGAACAGTGCATGATCATTTACGTGATCTGTGCATGATCAGTCACGTGACCAGTATATGGTAGCTACGTGATCATTGCATGATCAGCCACGTGAGCAGTGCATGATAGCCACGTGATGTGTGCATGATCAGTTACGTGAGCAGTGTATGATCAGCCACGTGATCAGTGCATGATCAGTCACGTGACAGGTGTGTGATCAGCCACGTGAACAGTGCATGTTCAGCCACGTGATCAGTGCATGATAGCCACGTGATCAGTGCATGATCAGTTACGTGAGCAGTGTATGATCAGCCACGTGATCAGTGCATGGTCAGACACGTGAACAGTGTATGATCAGCCACGTGATCAGTGCATGATATCCAAGTGATCAGTGCATGATCAATCACGTGATCAGTGTATGATCAGCCACGTGAACAGTGCATGCTCAGTCACGTGATCAGGGCCTGCTGAGCTGCGTGATTACTGTCTGCTCATCTGCTTGACAATTGCCAGCTGAGCTGCACGATTCCTGCCTGTCATCTGCTTGACAATTGCCAGCTGTGCTGCGTAATTCCTGCCTGCTCAGCTGCTTGATTATTGCCAGCTGAGCAGCATGATTCCTCACAGCTGAGTTCCATGATTATTGCCTGCTGACTGTTTGATTCGTGCCTACTCAGCTCTTTGTTTATTGCCTCCAGAGGCACATGATCAGTGTATGATAGCAAACATGATCAGCGCATGATCAGTCACATGATCAGCGCCATTAAGTCACGTGATCACTACATGATAGTCATGTGATCAGTCCATGCTCAGTCACGGTATCAGTGCATGATCAGCCACGTGATCAGTGCATGATAGCCACGTGATCAGTGCATGATCAGCCACGTGATCAGTGCATGATCAGTCACGTGATCAGTGCATGATCAGTTACGTGATCAGTGCATGATCAGTCACGTGATCAGTGCATGATAGCCACGTGATCAGTGCATGATCAGCCACGTGATCAGTGCATGATAGCCACGTGATCAGTGCATGATCAGTCACGTGATCAGTGCATGATCAGCCACGTGATCAGTGCATGATCAGTCACGTGATCAGTGCATGATCAGTCACGTGATCAGTGCATGGTAGCCAGTGATCAGTGCATGATCAGCCACGTGATCAGTGCATGATAGCCACGTGATCAGTGCATGATCAGCCACGTGATCAGTGCATGATCAGTCACGTGATCAGTGCATGATCAGCCACGTGATCAGTGCATGATAGCCACGTGATCAGTGCATGATCAGCCACGTGATCAGTGCATGATCAGCCACGTGATCAGTGCATGATCAGTCACGTGATCAGTGCATGATCAGCCACGTGATCAGTGCATGATCAGCCACGTGATCAGTGCATGATCAGCCACGTGATCAGTGCATGATAGTCACGTGATCAGTGCATGATCAGTCACGTGATCAGTGCATGATCAGCCACGTGATCAGTGCATGATAGCCACGTGATCAGTGCATGATCAGTCACGTGATCAGTGTGATCAGCCACGTGATCAGTGCATGATAGCCACGTGATCAGTGCATGATAGCCCGTGATCAGTGCATGATCAGTCGTGATCAGTGCATGATCAGCCACGTGATCAGTGCATGATAGCCACGTGATCAGTGCATGATCAGTCACGTGATCAGTGCATGATCAGCCACGTGATCAGTGCATGATCAGCCACGTGATCAGTGCATGATCATTACGTGATCAGTGCATGATCAGTCACGTGATCAGTGCATGATAGCCACGTGATCAGTGCATGATCAGTCACGTGATAGTGTGTGATCAGCCACGTGATCAGTGCATGCTCAGTCACGTGATCAGTGCCTGCTGAGCTGCGTGATTCCTGCCTGCTCAGCTGCTTGATTATTGCCAGCTGAGCAGCATGATTCCTCACACCTGAGTTCCATGATTATTGCCTGCTGACTGTTTGATTCGTGCCTACTCAGCTCTTTGTTTATTGCCTCCAGAGGCACATGATCAGTGTATGATAGCAAACATGATCAGCGCATGATCAGTCACATGATCAGTGCCATTAAGTCACGTGATCACTACATGATAGTCATGTGATCAGTCCATGCTCAGTCACGGTATCAGTGCATGATCAGCCACGTGATCAGTGCATGATCTGTCACATGATCAGTGTATGATCATCCACGTGATCAGTGCATGCAGTCATGTGATCAGTGCATGATTAGACGTGATCAGTGCATGATCAGTACGTGATCAGTGCATGATAGCCACGTGATCAGTGCATGATCAGTCACCTGATGGGTGTATGATCATTCACGTGACCAGTACATGGTAGCTACATGATCAGTGCATGATCAGCCACGTGATCAGTGCATGATAGCCACGTGATCAGTGCATGATCAGTCACGTGATCAGTGCATGATCAGTCACGTGACCAGTACATGGAGCTACGTGATCAGTGCATGATCAGCCACGTGATCAGTGCATGATAGCCACGTGATCAGTGCATGATCAGTCACGTGATCAGTGTGATCAGCCACGTGATCAGTGCATGATAGCCACGTGATCAGTGCATGATAGTCACGTGATCAGTGCATGATCAGTCACGTGATCAGTGCATGATCAGCCACGTGATCAGTGCATGATAGCCACGTGATCAGTGCATGATCAGTCACGTGATCAGTGCATGATCAGCCACGTGATCAGTGCATGATCAGTCACGTGATCAGTGCATGATCAGTCACGTGATCAGTGCATGATAGCCACGTGATCAGTGCATGATCAGCCACGTGATCAGTGCATGATAGCCACGTGATCAGTGCATGATCAGCCACGTGATCAGTGCATGATAGCCACGTGATCAGTGCATGATCAGTCACGTGATCAGTGCATGATCAGCCACGTGATCAGTGCATGATAGCCACGTGATCAGTGCATGATCAGCCACGTGATCAGTGCATGATAGTCCGTGATCAGTGCATGATCAGTCACGTGATCAGTGCATGATCAGCCACGTGATCAGTGCATGATAGCCACGTGATCAGTGCATGATCAGTCACGTGATCAGTGCATGATCAGTCACGTGATCAGTGCATGATCAGCCACGTGATCAGTGCATGATCAGCCACGTGATCAGTGCATGATCAGTCACGTGATCAGTGCATGATAGCTACGTGATCATTGCATGATCAGCCACGTGATCAGTGCATGATAGCCACGTGATCAGTGCATGATCAGTCACGTGATCAGTGCATGATCAGTCACGTGATCAGTGCATGATCAGCTACGTGATCAGTGCATGATCAGCCACGTGATCAGTGCATGATAGCCACGTGATCAGTGCATGATCAGTCACGTGATCAGTGCATGATCAGTCACGTGAACAGTGCATGATCATTTACGTGATCAGTGCATGATCAGTCACGTGACCAGTATATGGTAGCTACGTGATCATTGCATGATCAGCCACGTGAGCAGTGCATGATAGCCACGTGATGTGTGCATGATCAGTTACGTGAGCAGTGTATGATCAGCCACGTGATCAGTGCATGATCAGTCACGTGACAGTGTGTGATCAGCCACGTGAACAGTGCATGTTCAGCCACGTGATCAGTGCATGATAGCCACGTGATCAGTGCATGATCAGTTACGTGAGCAGTGTATGATCAGCCACGTGATCAGTGCATGGTCAGACACGTGAACAGTGTATGATCAGCCACGTGATCAGTGCATGATATCCAAGTGATCAGTGCATGATCAATCACGTGATCAGTGTATGATCAGCCACGTGAACAGTGCATGCTCAGTCACGTGATCAGGGCCTGCTGAGCTGCGTGATTACTGTCTGCTCATCTGCTTGACAATTGCCAGCTGAGCTGCACGATTCCTGCCTGTCATCTGCTTGACAATTGCCAGCTGTGCTGCGTAATTCCTGCCTGCTCAGCTGCTTGATTATTGCCAGCTGAGCAGCATGATTCCTCACAGCTGAGTTCCATGATTATTGCCTGCTGACTGTTTGATTCGTGCCTACTCAGCTCTTTGTTTATTGCCTCCAGAGGCACATGATCAGTGTATGATAGCAAACATGATCAGCGCATGATCAGTCACATGATCAGCGCCATTAAGTCACGTGATCACTACATGATAGTCATGTGATCAGTCCATGCTCAGTCACGGTATCAGTGCATGATCAGCCACGTGATCAGTGCATGATCAGTCACGTGATCAGTGCATGATCAGCCACGTGATCAGTGCATGATCAGTCACGTGATCAGTGCATGATCAATTACGTGATCAGTGCATGATCAGTCACGTGATCAGTGCATGATAGCCACGTGATCAGTGCATGATCAGCCACGTGATCAGTGCATGATAGCCACGTGATCAGTGCATGATCAGTCACGTGATCAGTGCATGATCAGCCACGTGATCAGTGCATGATCAGTCACGTGATCAGTGCATGATCAGTCACGTGATCAGTGCATGTAGCTAGTGATCAGTGCATGATCAGCCACGTGATCAGTGCATGATAGCCACGTGATCAGTGCATGATAGCCACGTGATCAGTGCATGATCAGTCACGTGATCAGTGCATGATCAGCCACGTGATCAGTGCATGATCATCCACGTGATCAGTGCATGATAGCCACGTGATCAGTGCATGATAGCCACGTGATCAGTGCATGATCAGTCACGTGATCAGTGCATGATCAGCCACGTGATCAGTGCATGATCAGCCACGTGATCAGTGCATGATCAGCCACGTGATCAGTGCATGATAGTCACGTGATCAGTGCATGATCAGCCACGTGATCAGTGCATGATCAGCCACGTGATCAGTGCATGATAGCCACGTGATCAGTGCATGATCAGTCACGTGATCAGTGTGATCAGCCACGTGATCAGTGCATGATAGCCACGTGATCAGTGCATGATAGCCCATGATCAGTGCATGATCAGTCCCGTGATCAGTGCATGATCAGCCACGTGATCAGTGCATGATAGCCACGTGATCAGTGCATGATCAGTCACGTGATCAGTGCATGATCAGCCACGTGATCAGTGCATGATAGCCACGTGATCAGTGCATGATCAGCCACGTGATCAGTGCATGATCAGTCACGTGATCAGTGCATGATAGCCACGTGATCAGTGCATGATCAGTCACGTGATCAGTGCATGATCAGCCACGTGATCAGTGCATGATCAGTCACGTGATCAGTGCATGCTGAGCTGCGTGATTACTGTCTGCTCATCTGCTTGATTATTGCCAGCTGAGCAGCATGATTCCTCACACCTGAGTTCCATGATTATTGCCTGCTGACTGATTCCTGCCTACTCAGCTCTTTGTTCATTGCCTCCAGAGGCACATGATCAGTGTATGACACCAAACATGATCAGTGCATGATCAGTCACATGATCAGTGCATGATAAGCCACGTGATCAGTGCATGATCAATTACGTGATCAGTGCATGATCAGTCACAGTGCATGATAGCCACGTGATCAGTGCATGATCAGCCACGTGATCAGTGCATGATAGCCACGTGATCAGTGCATGATAGCCACGTGATCAGTGCATGATCAGTCACGTGATCAGTGTGATCAGCCACGTGATCAGTGCATGATAGCCACGTGATCAGTGCATGATAGCCACGTGATCAGTGCATGATCAGTCACGTGATCAGTGCATGATCAGTCACGTGATCAGTGCATGATCAGCCACGTGATCAGTGCATGATCAGCCACGTGATCAGTGCATGATCAGTCACGTGATCAGTGCATGATCAGTCACGTGATCAGTGCATGTAGCTACGTGATCAGTGCATGATCAGCCACGTGATCAGTGCATGATAGCCACGTGATCAGTGCATGATCAGTCACGTGATCAGTGTGATCAGCCACGTGATCAGTGCATGATAGCCACGTGATCAGTGCATGATCAGCCACGTGATCAGTGCATGATAGTCACGTGATCAGTGCATGATCAGTCACGTGATCAGTGCATGATCAGCCACGTGATCAGTGCATGATAGCCACGTGATCAGTGCATGATCAGTCACGTGATCAGTGCATGATCAGTCACGTGATCAGTGCATGATCAGTCACGTGATCAGTGCATGATCAGCCACGTGATCAGTGCATGATCAGTCACGTGATCAGTGCATGATAGCCACGTGATCAGTGCATGATCAGCCACGTGATCAGTGCATGATAGCCACGTGATCAGTGCATGATCAGTCACGTGATCAGTGCATGATCAGCCACGTGATCAGTGCATGATGCCACGTGATCAGTGCATGATCAGTCACGTGATCAGTGCATGATCAGTCACGTGATCAGTGCATGATCAGCCACGTGATCAGTGCATGATAGCCACGTGATCAGTGCATGATCAGTCACGTGATCAGTACATGATCAGTCACGTGAACAGTGCATGATCATTTACGTGATCTGTGCATGATCAGTCACGTGACCAGTATATGGTAGCTACGTGATCATTGCATGATCAGCCACGTGAGCAGTGCATGATAGCCACGTGATGTGTGCATGATCAGTTACGTGAGCAGTGTATGATCAGCCACGTGATCAGTGCATGATCAGTCACGTGACAGGTGTGTGATCAGCCACGTGAACAGTGCATGTTCAGCCACGTGATCAGTGCATGATAGCCACGTGATCAGTGCATGATCAGTTACGTGAGCAGTGTATGATCAGCCACGTGATCAGTGCATGGTCAGACACGTGAACAGTGTATGATCAGCCACGTGATCAGTGCATGATATCCAAGTGATCAGTGCATGATCAATCACGTGATCAGTGTATGATCAGCCACGTGAACAGTGCATGCTCAGTCACGTGATCAGGGCCTGCTGAGCTGCGTGATTACTGTCTGCTCATCTGCTTGACAATTGCCAGCTGAGCTGCACGATTCCTGCCTGTCATCTGCTTGACAATTGCCAGCTGTGCTGCGTAATTCCTGCCTGCTCAGCTGCTTGATTATTGCCAGCTGAGCAGCATGATTCCTCACAGCTGAGTTCCATGATTATTGCCTGCTGACTGTTTGATTCGTGCCTACTCAGCTCTTTGTTTATTGCCTCCAGAGGCACATGATCAGTGTATGATAGCAAACATGATCAGCGCATGATCAGTCACATGATCAGCGCCATTAAGTCACGTGATCACTACATGATAGTCATGTGATCAGTCCATGCTCAGTCACGGTATCAGTGCATGATCAGCCACGTGATCAGTGCATGATAGCCACGTGATCAGTGCATGATCAGCCACGTGATCAGTGCATGATCAGTCACGTGATCAGTGCATGATCAGACGTGATCAGTGCATGATCAGTCACGTGATCAGTGCATGATAGCCACGTGATCAGTGCATGATCAGCCACGTGATCAGTGCATGATAGCCACGTGATCAGTGCATGATCAGTCACGTGATCAGTGCATGATCAGCCACGTGATCAGTGCATGATCAGTCACGTGATCAGTGCATGATCAGTCACGTGATCAGTGCATGATAGCTAGTGATCAGTGCATGATCAGCCACGTGATCAGTGCATGATAGCCACGTGATCAGTGCATGATAGCCACGTGATCAGTGCATGATCAGTCACGTGATCAGTGCATGATCAGCCACGTGATCAGTGCATGATAGCCACGTGATCAGTGCATGATCAGCCACGTGATCAGTGCATGATAGCCACGTGATCAGTGCATGATCAGTCACGTGATCAGTGCATGATCAGCCACGTGATCAGTGCATGATCAGCCACGTGATCAGTGCATGATCAGCCACGTGATCAGTGCATGATCAGTCACGTGATCAGTGCATGATCAGTCACGTGATCAGTGCATGATCAGCCACGTGATCAGTGCATGATAGCCACGTGATCAGTGCATGATCAGTCACGTGATCAGTGCATGATCAGCCACGTGATCAGTGCATGATAGCCACGTGATCAGTGCATGATAGCCCATGATCAGTGCATGATCAGTCACGTGATCAGTGCATGATCAGCCACGTGATCAGTGCATGATAGCCACGTGATCAGTGCATGATCAGTCACGTGATCAGTGCATGATCAGCCACGTGATCAGTGCATGATAGCCACGTGATCAGTGCATGATCAGTCACGTGATCAGTGCATGATCAGTCACGTGATCAGTGCATGATAGCCACGTGATCAGTGCATGATCAGTCACGTGATCAGTGCATGATCAGCCACGTGATCAGTGCATGATCAGTCACGTGATCAGTGCATGCTGAGCTGCGTGATTACTGTCTGCTCATCTGCTTGATTATTGCCAGCTGAGCAGCATGATTCCTCACACCTGAGTTCCATGATTATTGCCTGCTGACTGATTCCTGCCTACTCAGCTCTTTGTTCATTGCCTCCAGAGGCACATGATCAGTGCATGACACCAAACATGATCAGTGCATGATCAGTCACATGATCAGTGCATGATAAGCCACGTGATCAGTGCATGATCAGTTACGTGATCAGTGCATGATCAGTCACGTGATCAGTGCATGATAGCCACGTGATCAGTGCATGATCAGCCACGTGATCAGTGCATGATCAGCCACGTGATCAGTGCATGATAGCCACGTGATCAGTGCATGATCAGTTACGTGATCAGTGTATGATCAGCCACGTGATCAGTGCATGGTCAGACACGTGATCAGTGTATGATCAGCCACGTGATCAGTGCATGATATCCAAGTGATCAGTGCATGATCATCACGTGATCAGTGTATGATCAGCCACGTGAACAGTGCATGCTCAGTCACGTGATCAGGGCCTGCTGAGCTGCGTGATTACTGTCTGCTCATCTGCTTGACAATTGCCAGCTGAGCTGCACGATTCCTGCCTGTCATCTGCTTGACAATTGCCAGCTGTGCTGCGTAATTCCTGCCTGCTCAGCTGCTTGATTATTGCCAGCTGAGCAGCATGATTCCTCACAGCTGAGTTCCATGATTATTGCCTGCTGACTGTTTGATTCGTGCCTACTCAGCTCTTTGTTTATTGCCTCCAGAGGCACATGATCAGTGTATGATAGCAAACATGATCAGCGCATGATCAGTCACATGATCAGCGCCATTAAGTCACGTGATCACTACATGATAGTCATGTGATCAGTCCATGCTCAGTCACGGTATCAGTGCATGATCAGCCACGTGATCAGTGCATGATCAGCCACGTGATCAGTGCATGATAGCCATGTGATCAGTGCATGATCAGTCACGTGATCAGTGCATGATCAGCCACGTGATCAGTGCATGATCAGTCACCTGATGGGTGTATGATCAGTCACGTGACCAGTACATGGTAGCTACATGATCATTGCATGATCAGCCACGTGAGTAGTGCATGATAGCCACGTGATCAGTGCATGATCAGTCACGTGATCAGTGCATGATCAGTCATGTGATCAGTGCATGATCAGGCACGTGATCAGTGCATGATCAGCCACGTGATCAGTGCATGATAGCCACGTGATCAGTGCATGATCAGTCACGTGATCAGTGCATGATCAGTCACGTGATCAGTGCATGATCAGCCACGTGATCAGTGCATGATCAGCCACGTGATCAGTGCATGATCATTACGTGATCAGTGCATGATCAGTCACGTGATCAGTGCATGATAGCCACGTGATCAGTGCATGATCAGCCACGTGATCAGTGCATGATCAGTCACGTGATCAGTGCATGATCAGTCACGTGATCAGTGCATGATCAGCCACGTGATCAGTGCATGATAGCCACGTGATCAGTGCATGATCAGTCACGTGATCAGTGCATGATCAGTCACGTGATCAGTGCATGATCAGCCACGTGATCAGTGCATGATCAGTCACGTGATCGTGTGTGATCAGCCACGTGATCAGTGCATGATATCAGTGCATGAGAGCCACGTGATCAGTGCATGATAGCCACGTGATCAGTGCATGATCAGTCACGTGATCAGTGTGTGATCAGCCACGTGATCAGTGCATGATATCAGTGCATGAGAGCCACGTGATCAGTGCATGATAGCCACGTGATCAGTGCATGATCAGTCACGTGATCAGTGCATGATCAGCCACGTGATCAGTGCATGATATCAGTGCATGAGAGCCACGTGATCAGTGCATGATAGCCACGTGATCAGTGCATGATCAGTCACGTGATCAGTGCATGATCAGCCACGTGATCAGTGCATGATATCAGTGCATGAGAGCCACGTGATCAGTGCATGATAGCCACGTGATCAGTGCATGATAGCCACGTGATCAGTGCATGATAGTCACGTGATCAGTGCATGATCAGTCACGTGATCAGTGTGATCAGCCACGTGATCAGTGCATGATCAGCCACGTGATCAGTGCATGATCAGTCACGTGATCAGTGCATGATCAGTCACGTGATCAGTGCATGATAGCTACGTGATCAGTGCATGATCAGCCACGTGATCAGTGCATGATAGCCACGTGATCAGTGCATGATCAGTCACGTGATCAGTGCATGATCAGTCACGTGATCAGTGCATGATCAGTCACGTGATCAGTGTATGATCAGCCACGTGAACAGTGCATGCTCAGTCACGTGATCAGGGCCTGCTGAGCTGCGTGATTACTGTCTGCTCATCTGCTTGACAATTGCCAGCTGAGCTGCACGATTCCTGCCTGTCATCTGCTTGACAATTGCCAGCTGTGCTGCGTAATTCCTGCCTGCTCAGCTGCTTGATTATTGCCAGCTGAGCAGCATGATTCCTCACAGCTGAGTTCCATGATTATTGCCTGCTGACTGTTTGATTCGTGCCTACTCAGCTCTTTGTTTATTGCCTCCAGAGGCACATGATCAGTGTATGATAGCAAACATGATCAGCGCATGATCAGTCACATGATCAGCGCCATTAAGTCACGTGATCACTACATGATAGTCATGTGATCAGTCCATGCTCAGTCACGGTATCAGTGCATGATCAGCCACGTGATCAGTGCATGATCTGTCACGTGATCAGTGTATGATCATCCACGTGATCAGTGCATGGCAGTCATGTGATCAGTGCATGATATAGACGTGATCAGTGCATGATCAGTCATGATCAGTGCATGATAGCCACGTGATCAGTGCATGATCAGTCACCTGATGGGTGTATGATCATTCACGTGACCAGTACATGGTAGCTACATGATCAGTGCATGATCAGCCACGTGATCAGTGCATGATAGCCACGTGATCAGTGCATGATCAGCCACGTGATCAGTGCATGATCAGCCACGTGATCAGTGCATGATCAGTCACGTGATCAGTGCATGATCAGCCACGTGATCAGTGCATGATCAGTCACGTGATCAGTGCATGATCAGCCACGTGATCAGTGCATGATCAGTCACGTGATCAGTGCATGATAGCCACGTGATCAGTGCATGATCAGCCACGTGATCAGTGCATGATAGCCACGTGATCAGTGCATGATCAGTCACGTGATCAGTGCATGATCAGTCACGTGATCAGTGCATGATCAGTCACGTGATCAGTGCATGATCAGTCACGTGATCAGTGCATGATCAGTCACGTGATCAGTACATGATAGCTACGTGATCAGTGCATGATCAGCCACGTGATCAGTGCATGATAGCCACGTGATCAGTGCATGATCAGTCACATGATCAGTGCATGATCATCCACGTGATCAGTGCATGATCAGTCATGTGATCAGTGCATGATATAGACGTGATCAGTGCATGATCAGTCACGTGATCAGTGCATGATCAGCCACGTGATCAGTGCATGATAGCCACGTGATCAGTGCATGATAGCCACGTGATCAGTGCATGATCAGTCACGTGATCAGTGCATGATCAGCCACGTGATCAGTGCATGATAGCCACGTGATCAGTGCATGATCAGTCACGTGATCAGTGCATGATCAGTCACGTGATCAGTGCATGATCAGCCACGTGATCAGTGCATGATCAGCCACGTGATCAGTGCATGATCAGCCACGTGATCAGTGCATGATCAGTCACGTGATCAGTGCATGATCAGCCACGTGATCAGTGCATGTGAGTCATGTGATCAGTGCATGATAGCCCGTGATCAGTGCATGATCAGTCCGTGATCAGTGCATGATCAGCCACGTGATCAGTGCATGATAGCCACGTGATCAGTGCATGATCAGCCACGTGATCAGTGCATGATCAGCCACGTGATCAGTGCATGATCAGCCACGTGATCAGTGCATGATCAGCCACGTGATCAGTGCATGATCAGCCACGTGATCAGTGCATGATCAGTCACGTGATCAGTGCATGATCAGTCACGTGATCAGTGCATGATCAGCCACGTGATCAGTGCATGATAGCCACGTGATCAGTGCATGATCAGTCACGTGATCAGTGCATGATCAGTCACGTGACAGGTATATGATAGCCACGTGATCAGTGCATGATCAGCCACGTGATCAGTGCATGATAGCCACGTGATCAGTGCATGATCAGTCACGTGATCAGTGCATGATCAGCCACGTGATCAGTGCATGATAGCCACGTGATCAGTGCATGATCAGTTACGTGAGCAGTGTATGATCAGCCACGTGATCAGTGCATGGTCAGACACGTGAACAGTGTATGATCAGCCACGTGATCAGTGCATGATATCCAAGTGATCAGTGCATGATCAATCACGTGATCAGTGTATGATCAGCCACGTGAACAGTGCATGCTCAGTCACGTGATCAGGGCCTGCTGAGCTGCGTGATTACTGTCTGCTCATCTGCTTGACAATTGCCAGCTGAGCTGCACGATTCCTGCCTGTCATCTGCTTGACAATTGCCAGCTGTGCTGCGTAATTCCTGCCTGCTCAGCTGCTTGATTATTGCCAGCTGAGCAGCATGATTCCTCACAGCTGAGTTCCATGATTATTGCCTGCTGACTGTTTGATTCGTGCCTACTCAGCTCTTTGTTTATTGCCTCCAGAGGCACATGATCAGTGTATGATAGCAAACATGATCAGTGCATGATCAGTCACATGATCAGCGCCATTAAGTCACGTGATCACTACATGATAGTCATGTGATCAGTCCATGCTCAGTCACGGTATCAGTGCATGATCAGCCACGTGATCAGTGCATGATCTGTCACATGATTAGTGTATGATCATCCACGTGATCAGTGCATGGGCAGTCATGTGATCAGTGCATGATTAGACGTGATCAGTGCATGATCAGTCTCGTGATCAGTGCATGATAGCCACGTGATCAGTGCATGATCAGTCACCTGATGGGTGTATGATCATTCACGTGACCAGTACATGGTAGCTACATGATCAGTGCATGATCAGCCACGTGATCAGTGCATGATAGCCACGTGATCAGTGCATGATCAGTCACGTGATCAGTGCATGATCAGTCACGTGATCAGTGCATGATCAGCCACGTGATCAGTGCATGATCAGCCACGTGATCAGTGCATGATCAGTCACGTGATCAGTGCATGATAGCTGCGTGATCAGTGCATGATCAGCCACGTGATCAGTGCATGATAGCCACGTGATCAGTGCATGATCAGTCACGTGATCAGTGCATGATCAGTCACGTGATCAGTACATGATAGCTACGTGATCAGTGCATGATCAGCCACGTGATCAGTGCATGATAGCCACGTGATCAGTGCATGATCAGTCACGTGATCAGTGCATGATCAGTCACGTGACCAGTACATGGTAGCTACGTGATCTTGCATGATCAGCCACGTGAGCAGTGCATGATAGCCACGTGATCAGTGCATGATCAGTCACGTGATCAGTGCATGATCAGTCACGTGATCAGTGCATGATCAGCCACGTGATCAGTGCATGATCAGTCACGTGATCAGTGCATGATCAGCCACGTGATCAGTGCATGATCAGCCACGTGATCAGTGCATGATCAGTTACGTGATCAGTGCATGATCAGTCACGTGATCAGTGCATGATAGCCACGTGATCAGTGCATGATCAGCCACGTGATCAGTGCATGATAGCCACGTGATCAGTGCATGATCAGCCACGTGATCAGTGCATGATCAGTCACGTGATCAGTGCATGATCAGCCACGTGATCAGTGCATGATCAGCCACGTGATCAGTGCATGACAGCCACGTGATCAGTGCATGATCAGTCACGTGATCAGTGCATGATAGCCACGTGATCAGTGCATGATCAGTCACGTGATCAGTGTATGATCAGCCACGTGAACAGTGCATGCTCAGTCACGTGATCAGGGCCTGCTGAGCTGCGTGATTACTGTCTGCTCATCTGCTTGACAATTGCCAGCTGAGCTGCACGATTCCTGCCTGTCATCTGCTTGACAATTGCCAGCTGTGCTGCATAATTCCTGCCTGCTCAGCTGCTTGATTATTGCCAGCTGAGCAGCATGATTCCTCACAGCTGAGTTCCATGATTATTGCCTACTGATTCGTGCCTACTCAGCTCTTTGTTCATTGCCTCCAGAGGCACATGATCAGTGTATGACAGAAACATGATCAGCACATGATCAGTCACATGATCAGTGCATGATAAGCCACGTGATCAGTGCATGATCAGTCACGTGATCAGTGCATGATCAGTCATGTGATCAGTGCATGATAGCTGCGTGATCAGTGCATGATCAGCCACGTGATCAGTGCATGATCAGTCACGTGATCAGTGCATGATCAGCCACGTGATCAGTGCATGATCAGTCACGTGATCAGTGCATGATAGCTACGTGATCAGTGCATGATCAGCCACGTGATCAGTGCATGATCAGCCACGTGATCAGTGCATGATCAGCCACGTGATCAGTGCATGATAGCCACGTGATCAGTGCATGATCAGTCACGTGATACGTGTGTGATCAGCCACGTGATCAGTGCATGATATCCACGTGATCAGTGCATGATAGCCACGTGATCAGTGCATGATTAGTCACGTGATCAGTGCATGATCAGTCACGTGATACAGTGTGATCAGCCACGTGATCAGTGCATGATGAGCCACGTGATCAGTGCAGGATCAATTACGTGATCAGTGCATGATCAGTCACGTGACCAGTACATGGTTGCTACGTGATCGTTGCATGATCAGCCACGTGAGCAGTGCATGATAGCCACGTGATCAGTGCATGATCAGTCACGTGATCAGTACATGATCAGTCACGTGATCAGTGCATGATCATTTACGTGATCAGTGCATGATCAGTCACGTGACCAGTATATGGTAGCTTCGTGATCATTCCATGACGAGCCACGTGAGCAGTGCATGATAGCCACGTGATGTGTGCATGATCAGTTACGTGATCAGAGTATGATCAGCCACGTGATCAGTGCATGAGTGCCACGTGATCAGTGCATGATATGTCACGTGACAGGTGTGTGATCAGCCACGTGAACAGTGCATGTTCAGCCACGTGATCAGTGCATGATAGCCACGTGATCAGTGCATGATCAGTTACGTGAGCAGTGTATGATCAGCCACGTGATCAGTGCATGATAGCCACGTGATCAGTGCATGATCAGTCACGTGATCAGTGTATGATCAGCCACGTGAACAGTGCATGCTCAGTCACGTGATCAGGGCCTGCTGAGCTGCGTGATTACTGTCTGCTCATCTGCTTGACAATTGCCAGCTGAGCTGCACGATTCCTGCCTGTCATCTGCTTGACAATTGCCAGCTGTGCTGCGTAATTCCTGCCTGCTCAGCTGCTTGATTATTGCCAGCTGAGCAGCATGATTCCTCACAGCTGAGTTCCATGATTATTGCCTGCTGACTGTTTGATTCGTGCCTACTCAGCTCTTTGTTTATTGCCTCCAGAGGCACATGATCAGTGTATGATAGCAAACATGATCAGCGCATGATCAGTCACATGATCAGCGCCATTAAGTCACGTGATCACTACATGATAGTCATGTGATCAGTCCATGCTCAGTCACGGTATCAGTGCATGATCAGCCACGTGATCAGTGCATGATCAGCCACGTGATCAGTTCATGATAGCTATGTGATCAGTGCATGATCAGTCACGTGATCAGTGCATGATCAGGCACGTGATCAGTGCATGATCAGTCACCTGATGGGTGTATGATCAGTCACGTGACCAGTACATGGTAGCTACATGATCATTGCATGATCAGCCACGTGAGTAGTGCATGATAGCCACGTGATCAGTGCATGATCAGTCACGTGATCAGTGCATGATCAGCCATGTGATCAGTGCATGATCAGGCACGTGATCAGTGCATGATCAGCCACGTGATCAGTGCATGATAGCCACGTGATCAGTGCATGATCAGTCACGTGATCAGTGCATGATCAGTCACGTGATCAGTGCATGATCAGCCACGTGATCAGTGCATGATCAGCCACGTGATCAGTGCATGATCAGTCACGTGATCAGTGCATGGTAGCTACGTGATCAGTGCATGATCAGCCACGTGATCAGTGCATGATAGCCACGTGATCAGTGCATGATCAGTCACGTGATCAGTGCATGATCAGTCACGTGATCAGTGCATGATCAGTCACTGATCAGTGCATGATCAATCACGTGATCAGTGCATGATCAGTCACGTGATCAGTGCATGATAGCTACGTGATCAGTGCATGATCAGCCACGTGATCAGTGCATGATAGCCACGTGATCAGTGCATGATCAGTCACGTGATCAGTGTATGATCATCCACGTGATCAGTGCATGATCAGTCACGTGATCAGTGCATGATAGCCACGTGATCAGTGCATGATCAGTCACGTGATCAGTGCATGATCAGCCACGTGATCAGTGCATGATAGCCACGTGATCAGTGCATGATAGCCAGTGATCAGTGCATGATCAGTCACGTGATCAGTGCATGATCAGCCACGTGATCAGTGCATGATAGCCACTGATCAGTGCATGATCAGTCACGTGATCAGTGCATGATCAGTCACGTGATCAGTGCATGATCAGCCACGTGATCAGTGCATGATCAGTTACGTGATCAGTGCATGATCAGTCACGTGATCAGTGCATGATCAGTCACGTGATCAGTGCATGATCAGTCACGTGATCAGTGCATGATCAGCCACGTGATCAGTGCATGATCAGTCACGTGATCAGTGCATGATCAGTCACGTGATCAGTGCATGATCAGCCACGTGATCAGTGCATGATCAGTCACGTGATCAGTGTGTGATCAGCCACGTGATCAGTGCATGATATCAGTGCATGATAGCCACGTGATCAGTGCATGATCAGTCACGTGATCGTGTGTGATCAGCCACGTGATCAGTGCATGATATCCACGTGATCAGTGCATGATAGCCACGTGATCAGTGCATGATAGTCACGTGATCAGTGCATGATCAGTCACGTGATACGTGTGTGATCAGCCACGTGATCAGTGCATGATGAGCCACGTGATCAGTGCAGGATCAATTACGTGATCAGTGCATGATCAGTCACGTGACCAGTACATGGTTGCTACGTGATCGTTGCATGATCAGCCACGTGAGCAGAGCATGATAGCCACGTGATCAGTGCATGATCAGTCACGTGATCAGTACATGATCAGTCACGTGAACAGTGCATGATCATTTACGTGATCTGTGCATGATCAGTCACGTGACCAGTATATGGTAGCTACGTGATCATTCCATGACGAGCCACGTGAGCAGTGCATGATAGCCACGTGATGTGTGCATGATGAGTTACGTGAGCAGAGTATGATCAGCCACGTGATCAGTGCATGAGTGCCACGTGATCAGTGCATGATATGTCACGTGACAGGTGTGTGATCAGCCACGTGAACAGTGCATGTTCAGCCACGTGATCAGTGCATGATAGCCACGTGATCAGTGCATGATCAGTTACGTGAGCAGTGTATGATCAGCCACGTGATCAGTGCATGGTCAGACACGTGAACAGTGTATGATCAGCCACGTGATCAGTGCATGATATCCAAGTGATCAGTGCATGATCAATCACGTGATCAGTGTATGATCAGCCACGTGAACAGTGCATGCTCAGTCACGTGATCAGGGCCTGCTGAGCTGCGTGATTACTGTCTGCTCATCTGCTTGACAATTGCCAGCTGAGCTGCACGATTCCTGCCTGTCATCTGCTTGACAATTGCCAGCTGTGCTGCGTAATTCCTGCCTGCTCAGCTGCTTGATTATTGCCAGCTGAGCAGCATGATTCCTCACAGCTGAGTTCCATGATTATTGCCTGCTGACTGTTTGATTCGTGCCTACTCAGCTCTTTGTTTATTGCCTCCAGAGGCACATGATCAGTGTATGATAGCAAACATGATCAGCGCATGATCAGTCACATGATCAGCGCCATTAAGTCACGTGATCACTACATGATAGTCATGTGATCAGTCCATGCTCAGTCACGGTATCAGTGCATGATCAGCCACGTGATCAGTGCATGATCTGTCACATGATTAGTGTATGATCATCCACGTGATCAGTGCATGGGCAGTCATGTGATCAGTGCATGATATAGACGTGATCAGTGCATGATCAGTCTCGTGATCAGTGCATGATAGCCACGTGATCAGTGCATGATCAGTCACCTGATGGGTGTATGATCATTCACGTGACCTGTACATGGTAGCTACATGATCATTGCATGATCAGCCACGTGAGTAGTGCATGATAGCCACGTGATCAGTGCATGATCAGTCACGTGATCAGTGCATGATCAGTCATGTGACCAGTACATGGTAGCTGCGTGATCATGCATGATCAGCCACGTGAGCAGTGCATGATAGCCACGTGATCAGTGCATGATCAGACACGTGATCAGTGCATGATCAGTCACGTGATCAGTGCATGATCAGCCACGTGATCAGTGCATGATCAGTCACGTGATCAGTGCATGATCAGCCACGTGATCAGTGCATGATCAGCCACGTGATCAGTGCATGATCAGTTACGTGATCAGTGCATGATCAGTCACGTGATCAGTGCATGATAGCTACGTGATCAGTGCATGATCAGCCACGTGATCAGTGCATGATAGCCACGTGATCAGTGCATGATCAGCCACGTGATCAGTGCATGATCAGTCACGTGATCAGTGCATGATCAGCCACGTGATCAGTGCATGATCAGCCACGTGATCAGTGCATGATCAGTCACGTGATCAGTGCATGATAGCCACGTGATCAGTGCATGATCAGTCACGTGATCAGTGTGTGATCAGCCACGTGAACAGTGCATGCTCAGTCACGTGATCAGGCCTGCTGAGCTGCGTGATTACTGTCTGCTCATCTGCTTGACAATTGCCAGCTGAGCTGCACGATTCCTGCCTGTCATCTGCTTGACAATTGCCACCTGTGCTGCATAATTCCTGCCTGCTCATCTGCTTGATTATTGCCAGCTGAGCAGCATGATTTCTCAGAGCTGAGTTCCATGATTATTGCCTACTGATTCCTGCCTACTCAGCTCTTTGTTCATTGCCTCCAGAGGCACATGATCAGTGTATGACAGAAACATGATCAGCACATGATCAGTCACATGATCAGTGCATGATAAGCCACGTGATCAGTGCATGATCAGTTACGTGATCAGTGCATGATCAGTCATGTGATCAGTGCATGATAGCTGCGTGATCAGTGCATGATCAGCCACGTGATCAGTGCATGATCAGTCACGTGATCAGTGCATGATCAGCCACGTGATCAGTGCATGATCAGTCACGTGATCAGTGCATGATCAGCCACGTGATCAGTGCATGATCAGTCACGTGATCAGTGCATGATAGCTACGTGATCAGTGCATGATCAGCCACGTGATCAGTGCATGATAGCCACGTGATCAGTGCATGATCAGCCACGTGATCAGTGCATGATAGCCACGTGATCAGTGCATGATCAGTCACGTGATCAGTGCATGATCAGCCACGTGATCAGTGCATGATATCCACGTGATCAGTGCATGATAGCCACGTGATCAGTGCATGATCAGTCACGTGATCAGTGCATGATCAGTCACGTGATCAGTGTGATCAGCCACGTGATCAGTGCATGATGAGCCACGTGATCAGTGCATGATCAATTACGTGATCAGTGCATGATCAGTCACGTGACCAGTACATGGTAGCTACGTGATCATTGCATGATCAGCCACGTGATCAGTGCATGATAGCCACGTGATCAGTGCATGATCAGTCACGTGATCAGTGCATGATCAGTCACGTGATCAGTGCATGATCAGCCACGTGATCAGTGCATGATCAGTCACGTGACCAGTATATGGTAGCTCATGATCATTGCATGACAGCCACGTGATCAGTGCATGATAGCCACGTGATCAGTGCATGATCAGTCACGTGATCAGTGCATGATCAGCCACGTGATCAGTGCATGATCAGTCACGTGATCAGTGCATGATCAGCCACGTGATCAGTGCATGATAGCCACGTGATCAGTGCATGATCAGTCACGTGATCAGTGCATGATCAGCCACGTGATCAGTGCATGATCAGCCACGTGATCAGTGCATGATAGCCACGTGATCAGTGCATGATCAGTTACGTGATCAGTGCATGATCAGCCACGTGATCAGTGCATGATCAGACACGTGATCAGTGTATGATCAGCCACGTGATCAGTGCATGATATCCACGTGATCAGTGCATGATCAGTCACGTGATCAGTGTATGATCAGCCACGTGATCAGTGCATGATCAGTCACGTGATCAGTGCATGATGAGCTGCGTGATCCTGTCTGCTCATCTGCTTGACAATTGCCAGCTGAGCTGCACGATTCCTGCCTGTCATCTGCTTGACAATTGCCAGCTGTGCTGTGTAATTCCTGCCTGCTAGCTGCATGATCATTGCCACTGATCAGCATGATTCACGTGAACAGTGCATGCTCAGTCACGTGATCAGGGCCTGCTGAGCTGCGTGATTACTGTCTGCTCATCTGCTTGACAATTGCCAGCTGAGCTGCACGATTCCTGCCTGTCATCTGCTTGACAATTGCCAGCTGTGCTGCGTAATTCCTGCCTGCTCAGCTGCTTGATTATTGCCAGCTGAGCAGCATGATTCCTCACAGCTGAGTTCCATGATTATTGCCTGCTGACTGTTTGATTCGTGCCTACTCAGCTCTTTGTTTATTGCCTCCAGAGGCACATGATCAGTGTATGATAGCAAACATGATCAGTGCATGATCAGTCACATGATCAGCGCCATTAAGTCACGTGATCACTACATGATAGTCATGTGATCAGTCCATGCTCAGTCACGGTATCAGTGCATGATCAGCCACGTGATCAGTGCATGATCTGTCACATGATCAGTGTATGATCATCCACGTGATCAGTGCATGATCAGTCATGTGATCAGTGCATGATAGCCACGTGATCAGTGCATGATCAGTCACGTGATCAGTGCATGATCAGTCACGTGACCAGTACATGGTAGCTACATGATCATTGCATGATCAGCCACGTGAGTAGTGCATGATAGCCACGTGATCAGTGCATGATCAGTCACGTGATCAGTGCATGATCAGTCATGTGACCAGTACATGGTAGCTGCGTGATCATGCATGATCAGCCACGTGATCAGTGCATGATAGCCACGTGATCAGTGCATGATCAGTCACGTGATCAGTGCATGATCAGTCATGTGATCAGTGCATGATAGCCCGTGATCAGTGCATGATCAGTCCCGTGATCAGTGCATGATCAGCCACGTGATCAGTGCATGATAGCCACGTGATCAGTGCATGATCAGTCACGTGATCAGTGCATGATCAGTCACGTGATCAGTGTATGATCAGCCACGTGATCAGTGCATGATCAGTCACGTGATCAGGGCCTGCTGAGCTGCGTGATTACTGTCTGCTCATCTGCTTGACAATTGCCAGCTGAGCTGCACGATTCCTGCCTGTCATCTGCTTGACAATTGCCACCTGTGCTGCATAATTCCTGCCTGCTCATCTGCTTGATTATTGCCAGCTGAGCAGCATGATTTCTCAGAGCTGAGTTCCATGATTATTGCCTACTGATTCGTGCCTACTCAGCTCTTTGTTCATTGCATCCAGAGGCACATGATCAGTGTATGACAGAAACATGATCAGTGCATGATCAGTCACATGATCAGTGCATGATAAGCCACGTGATCAGTGCATGATCATTACGTGATCAGTGCATGATCAGTCACGTGACCAGTGCATGATAGCTGCGTGATCAGTGCATGATCAGCCACGTGATCAGTGCATGATCAGTCACGTGATCAGTGCATGATCAGCCACGTGATCAGTGCATGATCAGCCACGTGATCAGTGCATGATCAGCCACGTGATCAGTGCATGATAGCCACGTGATCAGTGCATGATCAGTCACGTGATCAGTGCATGATCAGCCACGTGATCAGTGCATGATAGCCACGTGATCAGTGCATGATCAGTTACGTGATCAGTGCATGATCAGTCACGTGATCAGTGCATGGTCAGCACGTGATCAGTGCATGATCAGCCACGTGATCAGTGCATGATAGCCACG
Source organism: Bos javanicus (assembly GCF_032452875.1). Lineage (NCBI taxonomy): Eukaryota > Metazoa > Chordata > Mammalia > Artiodactyla > Bovidae > Bos > Bos javanicus. The sequence goes on along the minus strand of NW_026893680.1, from coordinate 129,027 downwards.
TGATCAGTGCATGATCAGTCACGTGATCAGTGCATGATCAGCCACGTGAACAGTGCATGCTCAGTCACGTGATCAGGGCCTGCTGAGCTGCGTGATTACTGTCTGCTCATCTGCTTGACAATTGCCAGCTGAGCTGCACGATTCCTGCCTGTCATCTGCTTGACAATTGCCAGCTGTGCTGCATAATTCCTGCCTGCTCAGCTGCTTGATTATTGCCAGCTGAGCAGCATGATTCCTCACAGCTGAGTTCCATGATTATTGCCTGCTGACTGATTCGTGCCTACTCAGCTCTTTGTTCATTGCCTCCAGAGGCACATGATCAGTGTATGATACCAAACATGATCAGCGCATGATCAGTCACATGATCAGTGCATGATAAGCCACGTGATCAGTGCATGATCAGTCATGTGATCAGTGCATGATCAGTCACGTGATCAGTGCATGATAGCTGCGTGATCAGTGCATGATCAGCCACGTGATCAGTGCATGATAGCCACGTGATCAGTGCATGATCAGTCACGTGATCAGTGCATGATCAGTCACGTGATCAGTGCATGATCAGTCACGTGATCAGTGCATGATCAGTCACGTGATCAGTGCATGATCAGTCACGTGATCAGTGCATGGTAGCTACGTGATCATTGCATGATCAGCCACGTGATCAGTGCATGATAGCCACGTGATCAGTGCATGATCAGTCACGTGATCAGTGCATGATAGCTGCGTGATCAGTGCATGATCAGCCACGTGAGCAGTGCATGATAGCCACGTGATCAGTGCATGATCAGTCACGTGATCAGTGCATGATCAGTCACGTGATCAGTGCATGATCAGCCACGTGATCAGTGCATGATAGCCACGTGATCAGTGCATGATCAGTCACGTGATCAGTGCATGATAGCTACGTGATCAGTGCATGATCAGCCACGTGATCAGTGCATGATAGCCACGTGATCAGTGCATGATCAGTCACGTGATCAGTGCATGATAGCCACGTGATCAGTGCATGATCAGCCACGTGATCAGTGCATGATAGCCACGTGATCAGTGCATGATCAGTCACGTGATCAGTGCATGATAGCCACGTGATCAGTGCATGATCAGCCACGTGATCAGTGCATGATCAGTCACGTGATCAGTGCATGATCAGCCACGTGATCAGTGCATGATCAGCCACGTGATCAGTGCATGATAGCCACGTGATCAGTGCATGATCAGCCACGTGATCAGTGCATGATCAGTCACGTGATCAGTGCATGGTAGCTACGTGATCAGTGCATGATCAGCCACGTGATCAGTGCATGATAGCCACGTGATCAGTGCATGATCAGTCACGTGATCAGTGCATGATCAGTCACGTGATCAGTGCATGATCAGTTACGTGATCAGTGCATGATCAGTCACGTGATCAGTGCATGGTAGCTACGTGATCAGTGCATGATCAGCCACGTGATCAGTGCATGATAGCCACGTGATCAGTGCATGATCAGTCACGTGATCAGTGCATGATCAGCCACGTGATCAGTGCATGATCAGCCACGTGATCAGTGCATGATCAGTCACGTGATCAGTGCATGATCAGCCACGTGATCAGTGCATGATCAGTCACGTGATCAGTGCATGATCAGTCACGTGATCAGTGCATGATCAGCCACGTGATCAGTGCATGATCAGTCATGTGATCAGTGCATGATAGTGCCGTGATCAGTGCATGATCAGTCCCGTGATCAGTGCATGATCAGCCACGTGATCAGTGCATGATAGCCACGTGATCAGTGCATGATCAGCCACGTGATCAGTGCATGATCAGCCACGTGATCAGTGCATGACAATCACGTGATCAGTGCATGATCAGTCACGTGATCAGTGCATGATAGCCACGTGATCAGTGCATGATAGCCACGTGATCAGTGCATGATCAGTCACGTGATCAGTGCATGATAGCCACGTGATCAGTGCATGATCAGTCACGTGATCAGTGCATGACAGGCACGTGATCAGTGCATGATCAGCCACGTGATCAGTGCATGATAGCCACGTGATCAGTGCATGATCAGTCACGTGATCAGTGCATGATCAGTCACGTGATCAGTGCATGGTAGCTACGTGATCAGTGCATGATCAGCCACGTGATCAGTGCATGATAGCCACGTGATCAGTGCATGATCAGTCACGTGATCAGTGCATGATCAGTCACGTGATCAGTGCATGATCAGTCACGTGATCAGTGCATGATCAGCCACGTGATCAGTGCATGATAGCCACGTGATCAGTGCATGATCAGTCACGTGATCAGTGCATGATCAGTCACGTGATCAGTGCATGATCAGCCACGTGATCAGTGCATGATCAGTCACGTGATCAGTGCATGATCAGTCACGTGATCAGTGCATGATAGCTGCGTGATCAGTGCATGATCAGCCACGTGATCAGTGCATGATAGCCACGTGATCAGTGCATGATCAGTCACGTGATCAGTGCATGATCAGTCACGTGATCAGTGCATGATCAGCCACGTGATCAGTGCATGATCAGTCACGTGATCAGTGCATGATAGCTGCGTGATCAGTGCATGATCAGCCACGTGATCAGTGCATGATAGCCACGTGATCAGTGCATGATCAGCCACGTGATCAGTGCATGATCAGCCACGTGATCAGTGCATGATCAGTCACGTGATCAGTGCATGATAGCTGCGTGATCAGTGCATGATCAGCCACGTGATCAGTGCATGATAGCCACGTGATCAGTGCATGATAGCCACGTGATCAGTGCATGATCAGTCACGTGATCAGTGCATGATCAGCCACGTGATCAGTGCATGATCAGTCACGTGATCAGTGCATGATCAATCACGTGATCAGTGCATGATCAGTCACGTGATCAGTGCATGATAGCTACGTGATCAGTGCATGATCAGCCACGTGATCAGTGCATGATAGCCACGTGATCAGTGCATGATCAGTCACGTGATCAGTGCATGATCAGTCACGTGATCAGTGCATGATCAGCCACGTGATCAGTGCATGATCAGTCACGTGATCAGTGCATGGTAGCTACGTGATCAGTGCATGATCAGCCACGTGATCAGTGCATGATAGCCACGTGATCAGTGCATGATCAGTCACGTGATCAGTGCATGATCATCCACGTGATCAGTGCATGATCAGTCACGTGATCAGTGCATGATCAGACGTGATCAGTGCATGATCAGTCACGTGATCAGTGCATGATCAGCCACGTGATCAGTGCATGATAGCCACGTGATCAGTGCATGATAGCCACGTGATCAGTGCATGATCAGTCACGTGATCAGTGTATGATCAGCCACGTGATCAGTGCATGATTGCCACGTGATCAGTGCATGATCAGTCACGTGATCAGTGCATGATCAGCCACGTGATCAGTGCATGATCAGCCACGTGATCAGTGCATGATAGCCACGTGATCAGTGCATGATCAGTTACGTGAGCAGTGTATGATCAGCCACGTGATCAGTGCATGGTCAGACACGTGAACAGTGTATGATCAGCCACGTGATCAGTGCATGATATCCAAGTGATCAGTGCATGATCAATCACGTGATCAGTGTATGATCAGCCACGTGAACAGTGCATGCTCAGTCACGTGATCAGGGCCTGCTGAGCTGCGTGATTACTGTCTGCTCATCTGCTTGACAATTGCCAGCTGAGCTGCACGATTCCTGCCTGTCATCTGCTTGACAATTGCCAGCTGTGCTGCGTAATTCCTGCCTGCTCAGCTGCTTGATTATTGCCAGCTGAGCAGCATGATTCCTCACAGCTGAGTTCCATGATTATTGCCTGCTGACTGTTTGATTCGTGCCTACTCAGCTCTTTGTTTATTGCCTCCAGAGGCACATGATCAGTGTATGATAGCAAACATGATCAGCGCATGATCAGTCACATGATCAGCGCCATTAAGTCACGTGATCACTACATGATAGTCATGTGATCAGTCCATGCTCAGTCACGGTATCAGTGCATGATCAGCCACGTGATCAGTGCATGATCTGTCACATGATTAGTGTATGATCATCCACGTGATCAGTGCATGGGCAGTCATGTGATCAGTGCATGATTAGACGTGATCAGTGCATGATCAGTCTCGTGATCAGTGCATGATAGCCACGTGATCAGTGCATGATCAGTCACCTGATGGGTGTATGATCATTCACGTGACCAGTACATGGTAGCCACATGATCAGTGCATGATCAGCCACGTGATCAGTGCATGATAGCCACGTGATCAGTGCATGATCAGTCACGTGATCAGTGCATGATCAGTCACGTGATCAGTGCATGATCAGCCACGTGATCAGTGCATGATCAGCCACGTGATCAGTGCATGATCAGTCACGTGATCAGTGCATGATAGCTGCGTGATCAGTGCATGATCAGCCACGTGATCAGTGCATGATAGCCACGTGATCAGTGCATGATCAGTCACGTGATCAGTGCATGATCAGCCACGTGATCAGTGCATGATGCCACGTGATCAGTGCATGATCAGTCACGTGATCAGTGCATGATCAGCCACGTGATCAGTGCATGATCAGCCACGTGATCAGTGCATGATCAGTCACGTGATCAGTGCATGATCAGCCACGTGATCAGTGCATGATCAGTCACGTGATCAGTGCATGATCAGTCACGTGATCAGTGCATGATATCTCGTGATCAGTGCATGATCAGCCACGTGATCAGTGCATGATAGCCACGTGATCAGTGCATGATCAGTCACGTGATCAGTGCATGATCAGTCACGTGATCAGTGCATGATCAGCCACGTGATCAGTGCATGATCAATCACGTGATCAGTGCATGATCAGTCACGTGATCAGTGCATGATAGCCACGTGATCAGTGCATGATCAGCCACGTGATCAGTGCATGATAGCCACGTGATCAGTGCATGATCAGTCACGTGATCAGTGCATGATCAGCCACGTGATCAGTGCATGATATCCACGTGATCAGTGCATGATAGCCACGTGATCAGTGCATGATAGCCACGTGATCAGTGCATGATCAGTCACGTGATCAGTGTGTGATCAGCCACGTGATCAGTGCATGATCAGTCACGTGATCAGTGCATGATCAATTACGTGATCAGTGCATGATCAGTCACGTGACCAGTGCATGGTTGCTACGTGATCATTGCATGATCAGCCACGTGATCAGTGCATGATAGCCACGTGATCAGTGCATGATCAGTCACGTGATCAGTGCATGATCAGTCACGTGATCAGTGCATGATCAGTTACGTGATCAGTGCATGATCAGTCACGTGACCAGTATATGGTAGCTACGTGATCATTGCATGATCAGCCACGTGATCAGTGCATGATAGCCACGTGATCAGTGCATGATCAGTCACGTGATCAGTGTATGATCAGCCACGTGATCAGTGCATGATGCCACGTGATCAGTGCATGATCAGTCACGTGATCAGTGCATGATCAGCCACGTGATCAGTGCATGATCAGCCACGTGATCAGTGCATGATCAGCCACGTGATCAGTGCATGATCAGTCACGTGATCAGTGCATGATAGCCACGTGATCAGTGCATGATCAGTCACGTGATCAGTGCATGATCAGTCACGTGATCAGTGCATGATCAGCCACGTGATCAGTGCATGATCAGTCACGTGATCAGTGCATGATAGCCACGTGATCAGTGCATGATCAGCCACGTGATCAGTGCATGATAGCCACGTGATCAGTGCATGATAGCCACGTGATCAGTGCATGATCAGTCACGTGATCAGTGCATGATCAGTCACGTGATCAGTGCATGATCAGTCACGTGATCAGTGCATGATCAGCCACGTGATCAGTGCATGATCAGTCACGTGATCAGTGCATGATCAGTCACGTGATCAGTGCATGATAGCTACGTGATCAGTGCATGATCAGCCACGTGATCAGTGCATGATAGCCACGTGATCAGTGCATGATCAGTCACGTGATCAGTGCATGATCAGTCACGTGATCAGTGCATGATCAGCCACGTGATCAGTGCATGATAGCCACGTGATCAGTGCATGATCAGCCACGTGATCAGTGCATGATCAGCCACGTGATCAGTGCATGATCAGCCACGTGATCAGTGCATGATCAGTCACGTGATCAGTGCATGATCAGCCAGTGATCAGTGCATGATCAGCCACGTGATCAGTGCATGATAGCCACGTGATCAGTGCATGATCAGCCACGTGATCAGTGCATGATCAGCCACGTGATCAGTGCATGATCAGTCACGTGATCAGTGCATGATCAGTCACGTGATCAGTGCATGATAGCCACGTGATCAGTGCATGATCAGCCACGTGATCAGTGCATGATAGCCACGTGATCAGTGCATGATCAGTCACGTGATCAGTGCATGATCAGCCACGTGATCAGTGCATGATCACACGTGATCAGTGCATGATAGCCACGTGATCAGTGCATGATCAGCCACGTGATCAGTGCATGATCAGCCACGTGATCAGTGCATGATCAGCCACGTGATCAGTGCATGATCAGTTACGTGATCAGTGCATGATCAGTCACGTGATCAGTGCATGGTAGCTACGTGATCATTGCATGATCAGCCACGTGATCAGTGCATGATAGCCACGTGATCAGTGCATGATCAGTCACGTGATCAGTGCATGATCAGTCACGTGATCAGTGCATGATCAGCCACGTGATCAGTGCATGATCAGTCACGTGATCAGTGCATGATAGCTACGTGATCAGTGCATGATCAGCCACGTGATCAGTGCATGATAGCCACGTGATCAGTGCATGATCAGTCACGTGATCAGTGCATGATCAGCCACGTGATCAGTGCATGATGCCACGTGATCAGTGCATGATCAGTCACGTGACAGTGCATGATCAGCCACGTGATCAGTGCATGATCAGCCACGTGATCAGTGCATGATAGCCACGTGATCAGTGCATGATCAGTCACGTGATCAGTGCATGATCAGCCACGTGATCAGTGCATGATAGCCACGTGATCAGTGCATGATCAGTCACGTGATCAGTGCATGATCAGTCACGTGATCAGTGCATGATCAGCCACGTGATCAGTGCATGATCAGTCACGTGATCAGTGCATGATAGCTACGTGATCAGTGCATGATCAGCCACGTGATCAGTGCATGATAGCCACGTGATCAGTGCATGATCAGCCACGTGATCAGTGCATGATCAGTCACGTGATCAGTGCATGATCAGTCACGTGATCAGTGCATGATCAGTCACGTGATCAGTGCATGATAGCTACGTGATCAGTGCATGATCAGCCACGTGATCAGTGCATGATAGCCACGTGATCAGTGCATGATCAGCCACGTGATCAGTGCATGATCAGTCACGTGATCAGTGCATGATCAGTCACGTGATCAGTGCATGATCAGCCACGTGATCAGTGCATGTGAGTCATGTGATCAGTGCATGATAGCCCATGATCAGTGCATGATCAGTCCCGTGATCAGTGCATGATCAGCCACGTGATCAGTGCATGATAGCCACGTGATCAGTGCATGATCAGTCACGTGATCAGTGCATGATCAGCCACGTGATCAGTGCATGACAGCCACGTGATCAGTGCATGATCAGCCACGTGATCAGTGCATGATAGCCACGTGATCAGTGCATGATCAGTCACGTGATCAGTGTATGATCAGCCACGTGAACAGTGCATGCTCAGTCACGTGATCAGGGCCTGCTGAGCTGCGTGATTACTGTCTGCTCATCTGCTTGACAATTGCCAGCTGAGCTGCACGATTCCTGCCTGTCATCTGCTTGACAATTGCCACGTGTGCTGCATAATTCCTGCCTGCTCATCTGCTTGATTATTGCCAGCTGAGCAGCATGATTTCTCAGAGCTGAGTTCCATGATTATAGCCTGCTGACTGATTCCTGCCTACTCAGCTCTTTGTTCATTGCCTCCAGAGGCACATGATCAGTGTATGATCCAAACATGATCAGTGCATGATCAGTCACATGATCAGTGCATGATAAGCCACGTGATCAGTGCATGATCAGTCACGTGATCAGTGCATGATCAGTCACGTGATCAGTGCATGATAGCTACGTGATCAGTGCATGATCAGCCACGTGATCAGTGCATGATAGCCACGTGATCAGTGCATGATCAGTCACGTGATCAGTGCATGATCAGTCACGTGATCAGTGCATGATCAGCCACGTGATCAGTGCATGATCAGCCACGTGATCAGTGCATGATCAGTTACGTGAGCAGTGTATGATCAGCCACGTGATCAGTGCATGGTCAGACACGTGATCAGTGCATGATCAGCCACGTGATCAGTGCATGATATCCACGTGATCAGTGCATGATCAGTCACGTGATCAGTGTATGATCAGCCACGTGAACAGTGCATGCTCAGTCACGTGATCAGGGCCTGCTGAGCTGCGTGATTACTGTCTGCTCATCTGCTTGACAATTGCCAGCTGAGCTGCATGATTCCTGCCTGTCATCTGCTTGACAATTGCCAGCTGTGCTGTGTAATTCCTGCCTGCTCAGCTGCTTGATTATTGCCAGCTGAGCAGCATGATTCCTCACAGCTGAGTTCCATGATTATTGCCTGCTGACTGTTTGATTCATGCCTACTCAGCTCTTTGTTTATTGCCTCCAGAGGCACATGATCAGTGTATGATAGCAAACATGATCAGCGCATGATCAGTCACATGATCAGCGCCATTAAGTCACGTGATCACTACATGATAGTCATGTGATCAGTCCATGCTCAGTCACGGTATCAGTGCATGATCAGCCACGTGATCAGTGCATGATAGCCACGTGATCAGTGCATGATCAGCCACGTGATCAGTGCATGATCAGCCACGTGATCAGTGCATGATCAGCCACGTGATCAGTGCATGATCAGTCACGTGATCAGTGCATGATCAGTCAGTGATCAGTGCATGATCAGCCACGTGATCAGTGCATGATAGCCACGTGATCAGTGCATGATCAGCCACGTGATCAGTGCATGATCAGCCACGTGATCAGTGCATGATCAGTCACGTGATCAGTGCATGATCAGTCACGTGATCAGTGCATGGTAGCTGCGTGATCAGTGCATGATCAGCCACGTGATCAGTGCATGATAGCCACGTGATCAGTGCATGATCAGTCACGTGATCAGTGCATGATCAGCCACGTGATCAGTGCATGATCACCACGTGATCAGTGCATGATAGCTGCGTGATCAGTGCATGATCAGCCACGTGATCAGTGCATGATAGCCACGTGATCAGTGCATGATCAGCCACGTGATCAGTGCATGATCAGTCACGTGATCAGTGCATGATCAGTCACGTGATCAGTGCATGATAGCCACGTGATCAGTGCATGATCAGCCACGTGATCAGTGCATGATAGCCACGTGATCAGTGCATGATAGCCACGTGATCAGTGCATGATCAGCCACGTGATCAGTGCATGATCAGTCACGTGATCAGTGCATGATCAGCCACGTGATCAGTGCATGATCAGTCACGTGATCAGTGCATGATCAGTTACGTGATCAGTGCATGATCAGTCACGTGACCAGTACATGGTAGCTACGTGATCAGTGCATGATCAGCCACGTGATCAGTGCATGATAGCCACGTGATCAGTGCATGATCAGTCACGTGATCAGTGCATGATCAGTCACGTGATCAGTGCATGATCAGCCACGTGATCAGTGCATGATCAGTCACGTGACCAGTGCATGGTAGCTACGTGATCAGTGCATGATCAGCCACGTGATCAGTGCATGATAGCCACGTGATCAGTGCATGATCAGTCACGTGATCAGTGCATGATCAGCCACGTGATCAGTGCATGATGCCACGTGATCAGTGCATGATCAGTCACGTGATCAGTGCATGATCAGCCACGTGATCAGTGCATGATCAGCCACGTGATCAGTGCATGATCAGTCACGTGATCAGTGCATGATCAGCCACGTGATCAGTGCATGATCAGTCACGTGATCAGTGCATGATCAGCCACGTGATCAGTGCATGATCAGTCACGTGATCAGTGCATGATACCTCCGTGATCAGTGCATGATCAGTCCCGTGATCAGTGCATGATCAGCCACGTGATCAGTGCATGATAGTACGTGATCAGTGCATGATCAGCCACGTGATCAGTGCATGATCAGCCACGTGATCAGTGCATGATCAGCCACGTGATCAGTGCATGATCAGTTACGTGAGCAGTGTATGATCAGCCACGTGATCAGTGCATGGTCAGACACGTGAACAGTGTATGATCAGCCACGTGATCAGTGCATGATATCCAAGTGATCAGTGCATGATCAGTCACGTGATCAGTGTATGATCAGCCACGTGAACAGTGCATGCTCAGTCACGTGATCAGGGCCTGCTGAGCTGCGTGATTACTGTCTGCTCATCTGCTTGACAATTGCCAGCTGAGCTGCATGATTCCTGCCTGTCATCTGCTTGACAATTGCCAGCTGTGCTGCGTAATTCCTGCCTGCTCAGCTGCTTGATTATTGCCAGCTGAGCAGCATGATTCCTCACAGCTGAGTTCCATGATTATTGCCTGCTGACTGTTTGATTCGTGCCTACTCAGCTCTTTGTTTATTGCCTCCAGAGGCACATGATCAGTGTATGATAGCAAACATGATCAGTGCATGATCAGTCACATGATCAGCGCCATTAAGTCACGTGATCACTACATGATAGTCATGTGATCAGTCCATGCTCAGTCACGGTATCAGTGCATGATCAGCCACGTGATCAGTGCATGATAGCCACGTGATCAGTGCATGATCAGCCACGTGATCAGTGCATGATCAGCCACGTGATCAGTGCATGATAGCTACGTGATCAGTGCATGATCAGTCACGTGATCAGTGCATGATCAGTCACGTGATCAGTGCATGATCAGCCACGTGATCAGTGCATGATAGCCACGTGATCAGTGCATGATCAGTCACGTGATCAGTGCATGATCAGTCACGTGACCAGTACATGGTAGCTACGTGATCAGTGCATGATCAGCCACGTGATCAGTGCATGATAGCCACGTGATCAGTGCATGATCAGTCACGTGATCAGTGCATGATCAGTCACGTGATCAGTGCATGATAGCCACGTGATCAGTGCATGATAGCCACGTGATCAGTGCATGATCAGTCACGTGATCAGTGCATGATCAGCCACGTGATCAGTGCATGATCAGCCACGTGATCAGTGCATGATCAGCCACGTGATCAGTGCATGATAGCCACGTGATCAGTGCATGATCAGTCACGTGATCAGTGCATGATCAGCCACGTGATCAGTGCATGATCAGCCACGTGATCAGTGCATGATCAGTTACGTGATCAGTGCATGATCAGTCACGTGATCAGTGCATGATAGCTACGTGATCAGTGCATGATCAGCCACGTGATCAGTGCATGATAGCCACGTGATCAGTGCATGATCAGTCACGTGATCAGTGCATGATCAGTCACGTGATCAGTGCATGATCAGCCACGTGATCAGTGCATGATCAGTTACGTGATCAGTGCATGATCAGTCACGTGATCAGTGCATGATCAGCCACGTGATCAGTGCATGATCAGCCACGTGATCAGTGCATGATAGCCACGTGATCAGTGCATGATCAGTCACGTGATCAGTGCATGATCAGCCACGTGATCAGTGCATGATCAACACGTGATCAGTGCATGATCAGCCACGTGATCAGTGCATGATAGCCACGTGATCAGTGCATGATCAATCACGTGATCAGTGTATGATCAGCCACGTGAACAGTGCATGCTCAGTCACGTGATCAGGGCCTGCTGAGCTGCGTGATTACTGTCTGCTCATCTGCTTGACAATTGCCAGCTGAGCTGCACGATTCCTGCCTGTCATCTGCTTGACAATTGCCAGCTGTGCTGCGTAATTCCTGCCTGCTCAGCTGCTTGATTATTGCCAGCTGAGCAGCATGATTCCTCACACCTGAGTTCCATGATTATTGCCTGCTGACTGTTTGATTCGTGCCTACTCAGCTCTTTGTTTATTGCCTCCAGAGGCACATGATCAGTGTATGATAGCAAACATGATCAGCGCATGATCAGTCACATGATCAGCGCCATTAAGTCACGTGATCACTACATGATAGTCATGTGATCAGTCCATGCTCAGTCACGGTATCAGTGCATGATCAGCCACGTGATCAGTGCATGATCAGCCACGTGATCAGTGCATGATCAGCCACGTGATCAGTGCATGATAGCCACGTGATCAGTGCATGATCAGTCACGTGATCAGTGTGATCAGCCACGTGATCAGTGCATGATAGCCACGTGATCAGTGCATGATCAGCCACGTGATCAGTGCATGATCATTCACGTGATCAGTGCATGATCAGTCACGTGATCAGTGCATGATCAGTCACGTGATCAGTGCATGATCAGCCACGTGATCAGTGCATGATAGCCACGTGATCAGTGCATGATCAGTCACGTGATCAGTGCATGATCAGTCACGTGATCAGTGCATGATCAGCCACGTGATCAGTGCATGATCAGCCACGTGATCAGTGCATGATCAACACGTGATCAGTGCATGATCAGTCACGTGATCAGTGCATGATAGCCACGTGATCAGTGCATGATCAGCCACGTGATCAGTGCATGATCAGCCACGTGATCAGTATGATCAGCCACGTGATCAGTGCATGATAGCCACGTGATCAGTGCATGATCAGCCACGTGATCAGTGCATGATCAGCCACGTGATCAGTGCATGATCAGCCACGTGATCAGTGCATGATCAATTACGTGATCAGTGCATGATCAGTCACGTGATCAGTGCATGGTAGCTACGTGATCAGTGCATGATCAGCCACGTGATCAGTGCATGATAGCCACGTGATCAGTGCATGATCAGCCACGTGATCAGTGCATGATCAGTCACGTGATCAGTGCATGATCAGTCACGTGATCAGTGCATGATCATCACGTGATCAGTGCATGTGAGTCATGTAGTCAGTGCATGATAGTGCTGTGATCAGTGCATGATCAGTCCCGTGATCAGTGCATGATCAGCCACGTGATCAGTGCATGATAGCCACGTGATCAGTGCATGATCAGTCACGTGATCAGTGCATGATCAGCCACGTGATCAGTGCATGATCAGCCACGTGATCAGTGCATGACAGCCACGTGATCAGTGCATGATCAGTCACGTGATCAGTGTATGATCAGCCACGTGAACAGTGCATGCTCAGTCACGTGATCAGGGCCTGCTGAGCTGCGTGATTACTGTCTGCTCATCTGCTTGACAATTGCCAGCTGAGCTGCACGATTCCTGCCTGTCATCTGCTTGACAATTGCCAGCTGTGCTGCATAATTCCTGCCTGCTCAGCTGCTTGATTATTGCCAGCTGAGCAGCATGATTTCTCACAGCTGAGTTCCATGATTATTGCCTGCTGACTGATTCGTGCCTACTCAGCTCTTTGTTCATTGCCTCCAGAGGCACATGATCAGTGTATGATACCAAACATGATCAGCGCATGATCAGTCACATGATCAGTGCATGATAAGCCACGTGATCAGTGCATGATCAGTCATGTGATCAGTGCATGATCAGTCACGTGATCAGTGCATGGTAGCCACGTGATCAGTGCATGATCAGCCACGTGATCAGTGCATGATTCCACGTGATCAGTGCATGATCAGTCACGTGATCAGTGCATGATCAGCCACGTGATCAGTGCATGATCAGCCACGTGATCAGTGCATGATCAGTCACGTGATCAGTGCATGATCAGCCACGTGATCAGTGCATGATCAGCCACGTGATCAGTGCATGATAGCCACGTGATCAGTGCATGATCAGTCACGTGATCAGTGCATGATCAGCCACGTGATCAGTGCATGATCAGTCACGTGATCAGTGCATGATCAGCCACGTGATCAGTGCATGATAGCCACGTGATCAGTGCATGATCAGTCACGTGATCAGTGCATGATCAGTCACGTGATCAGTGCATGATCAGCCACGTGATCAGTGCATGATCAGTCACGTGATCAGTGCATGATAGCTACGTGATCAGTGCATGATCAGCCACGTGATCAGTGCATGATAGCCACGTGATCAGTGCATGATCAGCCACGTGATCAGTGCATGATCAGCCACGTGATCAGTGCATGATCAGTCACGTGATCAGTATGATCAGCCACGTGATCAGTGCATGATAGCCACGTGATCAGTGCATGATCAGCCACGTGATCAGTGCATGATCAGTCACGTGATCAGTGCATGATCAGTCACGTGATCAGTGCATGATACCTGCGTGATCAGTGCATGATCAGTCACGTGATCGTGTGTGATCAGCCACGTGATCAGTGCATGATATCAGTGCATGATAGCCACGTGATCAGTGCATGATAGCCACGTGATCAGTGCATGATCAGTCACGTGATACGTGTGTGATCAGCCACGTGATCAGTGCATGATAGCCACGTGATCAGTGCATGATAGCCACGTGATCAGTGCATGATCAGTCACGTGATCAGTGCATGATCAGTCACGTGATCGTGTGTGATCAGCCACGTGATCAGTGCATGATCAGCCACGTGATCAGTGCATGATCAGCCACGTGATCAGTGCATGATCAGTCACGTGATCAGTACATGATCAGTCACGTGAACAGTGCATGATCATTTACGTGATCTGTGCATGATCAGTCACGTGACCAGTATATGGTAGCTACGTGATCATTCCATGACGAGCCACGTGAGCAGTGCATGATAGCCACGTGATGTGTGCATGATGAGTTACGTGAGCAGAGTATGATCAGCCACGTGATCAGTGCATGAGTGCCACGTGATCAGTGCATGATATGTCACGTGACAGGTGTGTGATCAGCCACGTGAACAGTGCATGTTCAGCCACGTGATCAGTGCATGATAGCCACGTGATCAGTGCATGATCAGTTACGTGAGCAGTGTATGATCAGCCACGTGATCAGTGCATGGTCAGACACGTGAACAGTGTATGATCAGCCACGTGATCAGTGCATGATATCCAAGTGATCAGTGCATGATCAATCACGTGATCAGTGTATGATCAGCCACGTGAACAGTGCATGCTCAGTCACGTGATCAGGGCCTGCTGAGCTGCGTGATTACTGTCTGCTCATCTGCTTGACAATTGCCAGCTGAGCTGCACGATTCCTGCCTGTCATCTGCTTGACAATTGCCAGCTGTGCTGCGTAATTCCTGCCTGCTCAGCTGCTTGATTATTGCCAGCTGAGCAGCATGATTCCTCACACCTGAGTTCCATGATTATTGCCTGCTGACTGTTTGATTCGTGCCTACTCAGCTCTTTGTTTATTGCCTCCAGAGGCACATGATCAGTGTATGATAGCAAACATGATCAGCGCATGATCAGTCACATGATCAGCGCCATTAAGTCACGTGATCACTACATGATAGTCATGTGATCAGTCCATGCTCAGTCACGGTATCAGTGCATGATCAGCCACGTGATCAGTGCATGATCAGCCACGTGATCAGTGCATGATCAGTCATGTGATCAGTGCATGGTACCTGCGTGATCAGTGCATGATCAGCCACGTGATCAGTGCATGATAGCCACGTGATCAGTGCATGATCAGTCACGTGATCAGTGCATGATCAGTCACGTGATCAGTGCATGATCAGCCACGTGATCAGTGCATGATCAGTCACGTGATCAGTGCATGATCAGCCACGTGATCAGTGCATGATAGCCACGTGATCAGTGCATGATAGCCACGTGATCAGTGCATGATCAGTCACGTGATCATGTGTGATCAGCCACGTGATCAGTGCATGATAGCCACGTGATCAGTGCATGATAGCCACGTGATCAGTGCATGATCAGTCACGTGATCAGTGCATGATCAGTCACGTGATCAGTGCATGATCAGTCACGTGATCAGTGCATGATCAGCCACGTGATCAGTGCATGATAGCCACGTGATCAGTGCATGATCAGTCACGTGATCAGTGCATGATCAGTCACGTGATCAGTGCATGATCAGCCACGTGATCAGTGCATGATCAGCCACGTGATCAGTGCATGATCAGTCACGTGATCAGTGCATGATCAGCCACGTGATCAGTGCATGATCAATTACGTGATCAGTGCATGATCAGTCACGTGATCAGTGCATGGTAGCTACGTGATCAGTGCATGATCAGCCACGTGATCAGTGCATGATAGCCACGTGATCAGTGCATGATCAGCCACGTGATCAGTGCATGATCAGTCACGTGATCAGTGCATGATCAGCCACGTGATCAGTGCATGATCAGTCATGTAGTCAGTGCATGATAGCCCGTGATCAGTGCATGATCAGTCACGTGATCAGTGTATGATCAGCCACGTGATCAGTGCATGATAGCCACGTGATCAGTGCATGATCAGTCACGTGATCAGTGTATGATCAGCCACGTGAACAGTGCATGCTCAGTCACGTGATCAGGGCCTGCTGAGCTGCGTGATTACTGTCTGCTCATCTGCTTGACAATTGCCAGCTGAGCTGCACGATTCCTGCCTGTCATCTGCTTGACAATTGCCAGCTGTGCTGCGTAATTCCTGCCTGCTCAGCTGCTTGATTATTGCCAGCTGAGCAGCATGATTTCTCACAGCTGAGTTCCATGATTATTGCCTGCTGACTGATTCGTGCCTACTCAGCTCTTTGTTCATTGCCTCCAGAGGCACATGATCAGTGTATGACACCAAACATGATCAGTGCATGATCAGTCACATGATCAGTGCATGATAAGCCACGTGATCAGTGCATGATCAGTCATGTGATCAGTGCATGATCAGTCATGTGATCAGTGCATGGTAGCCACGTGATCAGTGCATGATCAGCCACGTGATCAGTGCATGATGCCACGTGATCAGTGCATGATCAGTCACGTGATCAGTGCATGATCAGCCACGTGATCAGTGCATGATCAGCCACGTGATCAGTGCATGATAGCCACGTGATCAGTGCATGATCAGTCACGTGATCAGTGTATGATCAGCCACGTGATCAGTGCATGATCAGCCACGTGATCAGTGCATGATCAGCCACGTGATCAGTGCATGATAGCCACGTGATCAGTGCATGATCAGTCACGTGATCAGTGCATGATCAGTCACGTGATCAGTGCATGATCAGCCACGTGATCAGTGCATGATCAGTCACGTGATCAGTGCATGATAGCCACGTGATCAGTGCATGATCAGCCACGTGATCAGTGCATGATAGCCACGTGATCAGTGCATGATAGCCACGTGATCAGTGCATGATCAGCCACGTGATCAGTGCATGACAGTCACGTGATCAGTATGATCAGCCACGTGATCAGTGCATGATAGCCACGTGATCAGTGCATGATCAGTCACGTGATCAGTGCATGATCAGCCACGTGATCAGTGCATGATCAGTCACGTGATCAGTATGATCAGCCACGTGATCAGTGCATGATAGCCACGTGATCAGTGCATGATCAGTCACGTGATCAGTGCATGATCAGCACGTGATCAGTGCATGATCAGCCACGTGATCAGTGCATGATCAATTACGTGATCAGTGCATGATCAGTCACGTGATCAGTGCATGATAGCTACGTGATCAGTGCATGATCAGCCACGTGATCAGTGCATGATAGCCACGTGATCAGTGCATGATCAGCCACGTGATCAGTGCATGATCATCACGTGATCAGTGCATGATCAGTCACGTGATCAGTGCATGATCAGTCACGTGATAGTGTGTGATCAGCCACGTGATCAGTGCATGATATCAGTGCATGATAGCCACGTGATCAGTGCATGATAGCCACGTGATCAGTGCATGATCAGTCACGTGATCAGTGTGTGATCAGCCACGTGATCAGTGCATGATATCCACGTGATCAGTGCATGATAGCCACGTGATCAGTGCATGATCAGTCACGTGATCAGTGCATGATCAGTCACGTGATAGTGTGTGATCAGCCACGTGATCAGTGCATGATCAGCCACGTGATCAGTGCATGATCAATTACGTGATCAGTGCATGATCAGTCACGTGACCAGTACATGGTTGCTACGTGATCGTTGCATGATCAGCCACGTGATCAGTGCATGATAGCCACGTGATCAGTGCATGATCAGTCACGTGATCAGTGCATGATCAGTCACGTGATCAGTGCATGATCATTTACGTGATCAGTGCATGATCAGTCACGTGATCAGTATATGGTAGCTACGTGATCATTGCATGACAGCCACGTGATCAGTGCATGATAGCCACGTGATCAGTGCATGATCAGTCACGTGATCAGTGTATGATCAGCCACGTGATCAGTGCATGAGTGCCACGTGATCAGTGCATGATCAGTCACGTGATCAGTGCATGATCAGTCACGTGATCAGTGCATGATCAGCCACGTGATCAGTGCATGATCAGCCACGTGATCAGTGCATGATCAGTTACGTGATCAGTGCATGATCAGTCACGTGATCAGTGCATGGCAGCTACGTGATCAGTGCATGATCAGCCACGTGATCAGTGCATGATAGCCACGTGATCAGTGCATGATCAGTCACGTGATCAGTGCATGATCAGCCACGTGATCAGTGCATGATCAGTCACGTGATCAGTGCATGATCAGACGTGATCAGTGCATGATCAGTCACGTGATCAGTGCATGATCAGCCACGTGATCAGTGCATGATAGCCACGTGATCAGTGCATGATAGTCAGTGATCAGTGCATGATCAGTCACGTGATCAGTGCATGATCAGCCACGTGATCAGTGCATGATAGCCACGTGATCAGTGCATGATCAGTCACGTGATCAGTGCATGATCAGTCACGTGATCAGTGCATGATCAATTACATTGATCAGTCACGTGATCAGTGCATGATCAATTACGTGATCAGTGCATGATCAGTCACGTGATCAGTGCATGTCAGCTACGTGATCAGTGCATGATCAGCCACGTGATCAGTGCATGATAGCCACGTGATCAGTGCATGATCAGCCACGTGATCAGTGCATGATACCACGTGATCAGTGCATGATCAGTCACGTGATCAGTGCATGATCAGCCACGTGATCAGTGCATGATAGCCACGTGATCAGTGCATGATAGTCACGTGATCAGTGCATGATCAGTCACGTGATCAGTGCATGATCAGCCACGTGATCAGTGCATGATCAGCCACGTGATCAGTGCATGATAGCCACGTGATCAGTGCATGATCAGTCACGTGATCAGTGCATGATCAGCCACGTGATCAGTGCATGATCAGCCACGTGATCAGTGCATGATAGCCACGTGATCAGTGCATGATCAGTCACGTGATCAGTGCATGATCAGTCACGTGATCAGTGCATGATCAGCCACGTGATCAGTGCATGATCAATTACGTGATCAGTGCATGATCAGTCACGTGACCAGTACATGGTAGCTACGTGATCAGTGCATGATCAGCCACGTGATCAGTGCATGATAGCCACGTGATCAGTGCATGATCAGTCACGTGATCAGTGCATGATCAGTCACGTGATCAGTGCATGATCAGCCACGTGATCAGTGCATGATCAGTCACGTGACCAGTGCATGGTAGCTACGTGATCATTGCATGATCAGCCACGTGATCAGTGCATGATAGCCACGTGATCAGTGCATGATCAGTCACGTGATCAGTGCATGATCAGCCACGTGATCAGTGCATGATAGCTACGTGATCAGTGCATGATCAGCCGTGATCAGTGCATGATAGCCACGTGATCAGTGCATGATCAGTCACGTGATCAGTGCATGATCAGCCACGTGATCAGTGCATGATCAGTCACGTGATCAGTGCATGATCAGCCACGTGATCAGTGCATGATCAGTCACGTGATCAGTGCATGATCAGTCACGTGATCAGTGCATGATAGCCACGTGATCAGTGCATGATCAGCCACGTGATCAGTGCATGATCAATCACGTGATCAGTGCATGATCAGTCACGTGATCAGTGCATGGTAGCTACGTGATCAGTGCATGATCAGCCACGTGATCAGTGCATGATAGCCACGTGATCAGTGCATGATCAGTCACGTGATCAGTGCATGATCAGTCACGTGATCAGTGCATGATCAGTCACGTGATCAGTGCATGATCAATTACGTGATCAGTGCATGATCAGTCACGTGATCAGTGCATGGCAGCTACGTGATCAGTGCATGATCAGCCACGTGATCAGTGCATGATAGCACGTGATCAGTGCATGATCAGTCACGTGATCAGTGCATGATCATCCACGTGATCAGTGCATGATCAGTCACGTGATCAGTGCATGATCAGACGTGATCAGTGCATGATCAGTCACGTGATCAGTGCATGATCAGCCACGTGATCAGTGCATGATAGCCACGTGATCAGTGCATGATAGCCACGTGATCAGTGCATGATCAGTCACGTGATCAGTGCATGATCAGCCACGTGATCAGTGCATGATAGCCACGTGATCAGTGCATGATCAGTCACGTGATCAGTGCATGATCAGTCACGTGATCAGTGCATGATCAGTCACGTGATCAGTGCATGATCAGCCACGTGATCAGTGCATGATCAGTCACGTGATCAGTGCATGATAGCACGTGATCAGTGCATGATCAGTCCCGTGATCAGTGCATGATCAGCCACGTGATCAGTGCATGATAGCCACGTGATCAGTGCATGATCAGTCACGTGATCAGTGCATGATCAGCCACGTGATCAGTGCATGATCAGCCACGTGATCAGTGCATGATCAGCCACGTGATCAGTGCATGATCAGTCACGTGATCAGTGCATGATCAGTCACGTGATCAGTGTATGATCAGCCACGTGAACAGTGCATGATCAGTCACGTGATCAGTGCCTGCTGAGCTGCGTGATTACTGTCTGCTCATCTGCTTGACAATTGCCAGCTGAGCTGCACGATTCCTGCCTGTCATCTGCTTGACAATTGCCACCTGTGCTGCGTGATTCCTGCCTGCTCATCTGCTTGATTATTGCCAGCTGAGCAGCACGATTCCTGCCTGTCATCTCCTTGACAATTGCCACCTGTGCTGCGTAATTCCTGCCTGCTCAGCTACTTGATTATTGCCAGCTGAGCAGCATGATTTCTCAGAGCTGAGTTCCATGATTATTGCCTGCTGACTGATTCGTGCCTACTCAGCTCTGTGTTCATTGCCTCCAGAGGCACATGATCAGTGCATGACACCAAACATGATCAGTGCATGATCAGTCACATGATCAGTGCATGATAGCCACGTGATCAGTGCATGATCAGTACGTGATCAGTGCATGATCAGTCACGTGATCAGTGCATGATAGCCACGTGATCAGTGCATGATCAGCCACGTGATCAGTGCATGATAGCCACGTGATCAGTGCATGATCAGCCACGTGATCAGTGCATGATCAGTCACGTGATCAGTGCATGATCAGCCACGTGATCAGTGCATGATCAGTCACGTGATCAGTGCATGGTAGCTACGTGATCAGTGCATGATCAGCCACGTGATCAGTGCATGATAGCCACGTGATCAGTGCATGATCAGCCACGTGATCAGTGCATGATCAGTCACGTGATCAGTGCATGATCAGCCACGTGATCAGTGCATGATCAGTCACGTGATCAGTGCATGATCAGCCACGTGATCAGTGCATGATAGCCACGTGATCAGTGCATGATCAGTCACGTGATCAGTGCATGATCAGTCACGTGATCAGTGCATGATCAGCACGTGATCAGTGCATGTCAGTCATGTATCAGTGCATGATAGCCCGTGATCAGTGCATGATCAGTCCCGTGA
The DNA here is from genome assembly GCF_032452875.1 of Bos javanicus. Classification (NCBI taxonomy): domain Eukaryota; kingdom Metazoa; phylum Chordata; class Mammalia; order Artiodactyla; family Bovidae; genus Bos; species Bos javanicus. Next base: position 107,137 of record NW_026893680.1, on the reverse strand, counting down.
TCAGTGCATGATCAGCCACGTGATCAGTGCATGATAGCCACGTGATCAGTGCATGATCAGTCACGTGATCAGTGCATGATCAGCCACGTGATCAGTGCATGATAGCCACGTGATCAGTGCATGATCAGTCACGTGATCAGTGTATGATCAGCCACGTGAACAGTGCATGCTCAGTCACGTGATCAGGGCCTGCTGAGCTGCGTGATTACTGTCTGCTCATCTGCTTGACAATTGCCAGCTGAGCTGCACGATTCCTGCCTGTCATCTGCTTGACAATTGCCAGCTGTGCTGCATAATTCCTGCCTGCTCAGCTGCTTGATTATTGCCAGCTGAGCAGCATGATTCCTCACAGCTGAGTTCCATGATTATTGCCTGACTGATTTCTGCCTACTCAGCTCTTTGTTCATTGCCTCCAGAGGCACATGATCAGTGTATGATAGCAAACATGATCAGCACATGATCAGTCACATGATCATGCATGATAAGCCACGTGATCAGTGCATGATCAGTCACGTGATCAGTGCATGATCAGTCACGTGATCAGTGCATGTAGCCACGTGATCAGTGCATGATCAGCCACGTGATCAGTGCATGATAGCCACGTGATCAGTGCATGATCAGTCACGTGATCAGTGCATGATCAGTCACGTGATCAGTGCATGATCAGCCACGTGATCAGTGCATGATCAGTCACGTGATCAGTGCATGATCAGTCACGTGATCAGTGCATGATCAGTCACGTGACCAGTACATGGTAGCTACGTGATCATTGCATGATCAGCCACGTGATCAGTGCATGATAGCCACGTGATCAGTGCATGATCAGTCACGTGATCAGTGCATGATCAGCCACGTGATCAGTGCATGATCAGTCACGTGATCAGTGCATGATCAGTCACGTGATCAGTGCATGATAGCCACGTGATCAGTGCATGATCAGCCACGTGATCAGTGCATGATAGCCACGTGATCAGTGCATGATCAGTCACGTGATCAGTGCATGATCAGTCACGTGATCAGTGCATGATCAGCCACGTGATCAGTGCATGATCAGCCACGTGATCAGTGCATGATCAGTCACGTGATCAGTGCATGATCAGCCACGTGATCAGTGCATGATCAGCCACGTGATCAGTGCATGATAGCCACGTGATCAGTGCATGATCAGTCACGTGATCAGTGCATGATCAGCCACGTGATCAGTGCATGATCAGTCACGTGATCAGTGCATGATCAGCCACGTGATCAGTGCATGATAGCCACGTGATCAGTGCATGATCAGTCACGTGATCAGTGCATGATCAGTCACGTGATCAGTGCATGATCAGCCACGTGATCAGTGCATGATCAGTCACGTGATCAGTGCATGATAGCCACGTGATCAGTGCATGATCAGCCACGTGATCAGTGCATGATAGCCACGTGATCAGTGCATGATCAGCCACGTGATCAGTGCATGATCAGCCACGTGATCAGTGCATGATCAGTCACGTGATCAGTATGATCAGCCACGTGATCAGTGCATGATAGCCACGTGATCAGTGCATGATCAGTCACGTGATCAGTGCATGATCAGCCACGTGATCAGTGCATGATCAGTCACGTGATCAGTATGATCAGCCACGTGATCAGTGCATGATAGCCACGTGATCAGTGCATGATCAGCCACGTGATCAGTGCATGATCAGTCACGTGATCAGTGCATGATCAGTCACGTGATCAGTGCATGATACCTGCGTGATCATGCATGATCAGTCACGTGATAGTGCATGATCAGCCACGTGATCAGTGCATGATATCAGTGCATGATAGCCACGTGATCAGTGCATGATAGCCACGTGATCAGTGCATGATCAGTCACGTGATAGTGCATGATCAGCCACGTGATCAGTGCATGATAGCCACGTGATCAGTGCATGATAGCCACGTGATCAGTGCATGATCAGTCACGTGATCAGTGCATGATCAGTCACGTGATCAGTGCATGATCAGCCACGTGATCAGTGCATGATCAGCCACGTGATCAGTGCATGATCAGTCACGTGATCAGTGCATGATCAGTCACGTGATCAGTGCATGATCAGTCACGTGATCAGTGCATGATCAGCACGTGATCAGTGCATGATCAGTCACGTGATCAGTGCATGGTAGCTACGTGATCAGTGCATGATCAGCCACGTGATCAGTGCATGATAGCCACGTGATCAGTGCATGATCAGTCACGTGATCAGTGCATGATCAGCCACGTGATCAGTGCATGATGCCACGTGATCAGTGCATGATCAGTCACGTGACAGTGTGTGATCAGCCACGTGATCAGTGCATGATCAGCCACGTGATCAGTGCATGATAGCCACGTGATCAGTGCATGATCAGTCACGTGATAGTGTGTGATCAGCCACGTGATCAGTGCATGATAGCCACGTGATCAGTGCATGATAGCCACGTGATCAGTGCATGATCAGTCACGTGATCAGTGCATGATCAGTCACGTGATAGTGTGTGATCAGCCACGTGATCAGTGCATGATCAGCCACGTGATCAGTGCATGATCAGCCACGTGATCAGTGCATGATCAGTCACGTGATCAGTACATGATCAGTCACGTGAACAGTGCATGATCATTTACGTGATCTGTGCATGATCAGTCACGTGACCAGTATATGGTAGCTACGTGATCATTCCATGACGAGCCACGTGAGCAGTGCATGATAGCCACGTGATGTGTGCATGATGAGTTACGTGAGCAGAGTATGATCAGCCACGTGATCAGTGCATGAGTGCCACGTGATCAGTGCATGATATGTCACGTGACAGGTGTGTGATCAGCCACGTGAACAGTGCATGTTCAGCCACGTGATCAGTGCATGATAGCCACGTGATCAGTGCATGATCAGTTACGTGAGCAGTGTATGATCAGCCACGTGATCAGTGCATGGTCAGACACGTGAACAGTGTATGATCAGCCACGTGATCAGTGCATGATATCCAAGTGATCAGTGCATGATCAATCACGTGATCAGTGTATGATCAGCCACGTGAACAGTGCATGCTCAGTCACGTGATCTGGGCCTGCTGAGCTGCGTGATTACTGTCTGCTCATCTGCTTGACAATTGCCAGCTGAGCTGCACGATTCCTGCCTGTCATCTGCTTGACAATTGCCAGCTGTGCTGCGTAATTCCTGCCTGCTCAGCTGCTTGATTATTGCCAGCTGAGCAGCATGATTCCTCACACCTGAGTTCCATGATTATTGCCTGCTGACTGTTTGATTCGTGCCTACTCAGCTCTTTGTTTATTGCCTCCAGAGGCACATGATCAGTGTATGATAGCAAACATGATCAGCGCATGATCAGTCACATGATCAGCGCCATTAAGTCACGTGATCACTACATGATAGTCATGTGATCAGTCCATGCTCAGTCACGGTATCAGTGCATGATCAGCCACGTGATCAGTGCATGATCAGCCACGTGATCAGTGCATGATCAGTCACGTGATCAGTGCATGATACCACGTGATCAGTGCATGATCAGCCACGTGATCAGTGCATGATAGCCACGTGATCAGTGCATGATCAGCCACGTGATCAGTGCATGATCAGTCACGTGATCAGTGCATGATCAGCCACGTGATCAGTGCATGATCAGTCACGTGATCAGTGCATGATCAGCCACGTGATCAGTGCATGATAGCCACGTGATCAGTGCATGATCAGCCACGTGATCAGTGCATGATCAGTCACGTGATCAGTGCATGATCAGCCACGTGATCAGTGCATGATCAGCCACGTGATCAGTGCATGATCAGCCACGTGATCAGTGCATGATCAGTCACGTGATCAGTGCATGATCAGTCACGTGATCAGTGCATGATCAGTCACGTGATCAGTGTGTGATCAGCCACGTGATCAGTGCATGCTCAGTCACGTGATCAGGGCCTGCTGAGCTGCGTGATTACTGTCTGCTCATCTGCTTGACAATTGCCAGCTGAGCTGCACGATTCCTGCCTGTCATCTGCTTGACAATTGCCACCTGTGCTGCGTAATTCCTGCCTGCTCATCTACTTGATTATTGCCAGCTGAGCAGCATGATTTCTCAGAGCTGAGTTCCATGATTATAGCCTGCTGACTGATTCCTGCCTACTCAGCTCTATGTTCATTGCCTCCAGAGGCACATGATCAGTGTATGACACCAAACATGATCAGTGCATGATCAGTCACATGATCAGTGCATGATAAGCCACGTGATCAGTGCATGATCAATTATGTGATCAGTGCATGATCAGTCATGTGACCAGTGCATGGTAGCTGCGTGATCAGTGCATGATCAGCCACGTGATCAGTGCATGATGCCACGTGATCAGTGCATGATCAGTCACGTGATCAGTGTGATCAGCCACGTGATCAGTGCATGATCAGCCACGTGATCAGTGCATGATAGCCACGTGATCAGTGCATGATCAGTCACGTGATCAGTGTATGATCAGCCACGTGATCAGTGCATGATCAGACACGTGATCAGTGCATGATCAGCCACGTGATCAGTGCATGATATCCACGTGATCAGTGCATGATCAGTCACGTGATCAGTGCATGATCAGTCACGTGATCAGTGCATGATCAGCCACGTGATCAGTGCATGATCAGTCACGTGATCAGTGCATGATAGCTACGTGATCAGTGCATGATCAGCCACGTGATCAGTGCATGATAGCCACGTGATCAGTGCATGATCAGCCACGTGATCAGTGCATGACAGCCACGTGATCAGTATGATCAGCCACGTGATCAGTGCATGATAGCCACGTGATCAGTGCATGATCAGTCACGTGATCAGTGCATGATCAGCCACGTGATCAGTGCATGACAGTCACGTGATCAGTATGATCAGCCACGTGATCAGTGCATGATAGCCACGTGATCAGTGCATGATCAGTCACGTGATCAGTGCATGATCAGCACGTGATCAGTGCATGATCAGCCACGTGATCAGTGCATGATCAATACGTGATCAGTGCATGATCAGTCACGTGATCAGTGCATGATAGCTACGTGATCAGTGCATGATCAGCCACGTGATCAGTGCATGATAGCCACGTGATCAGTGCATGATCAGCCACGTGATCAGTGCATGATCATCACGTGATCAGTGCATGATCAGTCACGTGATCAGTGCATGATCAGTCACGTGATCAGTGCATGATCAGCCACGTGATCAGTGCATGATATCAGTGCATGATAGCCACGTGATCAGTGCATGATAGCCACGTGATCAGTGCATGATCAGTCACGTGATAGTGTGTGATCAGCCACGTGATCAGTGCATGATATCCACGTGATCAGTGCATGATAGCCACGTGATCAGTGCATGATTAGTCACGTGATCATGCATGATCAGTCACGTGATACGTGTGTGATCAGCCACGTGATCAGTGCATGATCAGCCACGTGATCAGTGCATGATCAATTACGTGATCAGTGCATGATCAGTCACGTGACCAGTACATGGTTGCTACGTGATCGTTGCATGATCAGCCACGTGAGCAGTGCATGATAGCCACGTGATCAGTGCATGATCAGTCACGTGATCAGTGCATGATCAGTCACGTGATCAGTGCATGATCATTTACGTGATCAGTGCATGATCAGTCACGTGACCAGTATATGGTAGCTACGTGATCATTGCATGACAGCCACGTGATCAGTGCATGATAGCCACGTGATCAGTGCATGATCAGTTACGTGATCAGTGTATGATCAGCCACGTGATCAGTGCATGAGTGCCACGTGATCAGTGCATGATCAGTCACGTGATCAGTGCATGATCAGTCACGTGATCAGTGCATGATCAGCCACGTGATCAGTGCATGATCAGCCACGTGATCAGTGCATGATCAGTTACGTGATCAGTGCATGATCAGTCACGTGATCAGTGCATGGCAGCTACGTGATCAGTGCATGATCAGCCACGTGATCAGTGCATGATAGCCACGTGATCAGTGCATGATCAGTCACGTGATCAGTGTATGATCATCCACGTGATCAGTGCATGATCAGTCACGTGATCAGTGCATGATCAGACGTGATCAGTGCATGATCAGTCACGTGATCAGTGCATGATCAGCCACGTGATCAGTGCATGATAGCCACGTGATCAGTGCATGATAGTCAGTGATCAGTGCATGATCAGTCACGTGATCAGTGCATGATCAGCCACGTGATCAGTGCATGATAGCCACGTGATCAGTGCATGATCAGTCACGTGATCAGTGCATGATCAGTCACGTGATCAGTGCATGATCAATTACATGATCAGTCACGTGATCAGTGCATGATCAATTACATGATCAGTGCATGATCAGTCACGTGATCAGTGCATGTCAGCTACGTGATCAGTGCATGATCAGCCACGTGATCAGTGCATGATAGCCACGTGATCAGTGCATGATCAGCCACGTGATCAGTGCATGATACCACGTGATCAGTGCATGATCAGTCACGTGATCAGTGCATGATCAGCCACGTGATCAGTGCATGATAGCCACGTGATCAGTGCATGATCAGTCACGTGATCAGTGCATGATCAGTCACGTGATCAGTGCATGATCAGCCACGTGATCAGTGCATGATCAGCCACGTGATCAGTGCATGATAGCCACGTGATCAGTGCATGATCAGTCACGTGATCAGTGCATGATCAGCCACGTGATCAGTGCATGATCAGCCACGTGATCAGTGCATGATAGCCACGTGATCAGTGCATGATCAGTCACGTGATCAGTGCATGATCAGTCACGTGATCAGTGCATGATCAGCCACGTGATCAGTGCATGATCAATTACGTGATCAGTGCATGATCAGTCACGTGACCAGTACATGGTAGCTACGTGATCATTGCATGATCAGCCACGTGATCAGTGCATGATAGCCACGTGATCAGTGCATGATCAGTCACGTGATCAGTGCATGATCAGTCACGTGATCAGTGCATGATCATTTACGTGATCAGTGCATGATCAGTCACGTGACCAGTATATGGTAGCTACGTGATCATTGCATGATCAGCCACGTGATCAGTGCATGATAGCCACGTGATCAGTGCATGATCAGTCACGTGATCAGTGCATGATCAGCCACGTGATCAGTGCATGGTAGCTACGTGATCAGTGCATGATCAGCCGTGATCAGTGCATGATAGCCACGTGATCAGTGCATGATCAGTCACGTGATCAGTGCATGATCAGCCACGTGATCAGTGCATGATCAGTCACGTGATCAGTGCATGATCAGCCACGTGATCAGTGCATGATCAGTCACGTGATCAGTGCATGATCAGTCACGTGATCAGTGCATGATAGCCACGTGATCAGTGCATGATCAGCCACGTGATCAGTGCATGATCAATTACGTGATCAGTGCATGATCAGTCACGTGATCAGTGCATGGTAGCTACGTGATCAGTGCATGATCAGCCACGTGATCAGTGCATGATAGCCACGTGATCAGTGCATGATCAGTCACGTGATCAGTGCATGATCAGTCACGTGATCAGTGCATGATCAGTCACGTGATCAGTGCATGATCAATTACGTGATCAGTGCATGATCAGTCACGTGATCAGTGCATGGCAGCTACGTGATCAGTGCATGATCAGCCACGTGATCAGTGCATGATAGCCACGTGATCAGTGCATGATCAGTCACGTGATCAGTGCATGATCATCCACGTGATCAGTGCATGATCAGTCACGTGATCAGTGCATGATCAGACGTGATCAGTGCATGATCAGTCACGTGATCAGTGCATGATCAGCCACGTGATCAGTGCATGATAGCCACGTGATCAGTGCATGATAGCCAGTGATCAGTGCATGATCAGTCACGTGATCAGTGCATGATCAGCCACGTGATCAGTGCATGATAGCCACTGATCAGTGCATGATCAGTCACGTGATCAGTGCATGATCAGTCACGTGATCAGTGCATGATCAGTCACGTGATCAGTGCATGATCAGCCACGTGATCAGTGCATGATCAGTCACGTGATCAGTGCATGATAGCCACGTGATCAGTGCATGATCAGTCCCGTGATCAGTGCATGATCAGCCACGTGATCAGTGCATGATAGCCACGTGATCAGTGCATGATCAGTCACGTGATCAGTGCATGATCAGCCACGTGATCAGTGCATGATCAGCCACGTGATCAGTGCATGATCAGCCACGTGATCAGTGCATGATCAGTCACGTGATCAGTGCATGATCAGTCACGTGATCAGTGTATGATCAGCCACGTGATCAGTGCATGATCAGTCACGTGATCAGTGCCTGATGAGCTGCGTGATTACTGTCTGCTCATCTGCTTGACAATTGCCAGCTGAGCTGCACGATTCCTGCCTGTCATCTGCTTGACAATTGCCAGCTGTGCTGCGTGATTCCTGCCTGCTCATCTGCTTGATTATTGCCAGCTGAGCAGCATGATTCCTGCCTGTCATCTGCTTGACAATTGCCACCTGTGCTGCGTAATTCCTGCCTGCTCAGCTACTTGATTATTGCCAGCTGAGCAGCATGATTTCTCAGAGCTGAGTTCCATGATTATTGCCTGCTGACTGATTCCTGCTACTCAGCTCTGTGTTCATTGCCTCCAGAGGCACATGATCAGTGCATGACACCAAACATGATCAGTGCATGATCAGTCACATGATCAGTGCATGATAGCCACGTGATCAGTGCATGATCAGTACGTGATCAGTGCATGATCAGTCACGTGATCAGTGCATGGTAGCCACGTGATCAGTGCATGATCAGCCACGTGATCAGTGCATGATAGCCACGTGATCAGTGCATGATCAGCCACGTGATCAGTGCATGATCAGTCACGTGATCAGTGCATGATCAGCCACGTGATCAGTGCATGATCAGTCACGTGATCAGTGCATGGTAGCTACGTGATCAGTGCATGATCAGCCACGTGATCAGTGCATGATAGCCACGTGATCAGTGCATGATCAGCCACGTGATCAGTGCATGATCAGTCACGTGATCAGTGCATGATCAGCCACGTGATCAGTGCATGATCAGGCACGTGATCAGTGCATGATCAGCCACGTGATCAGTGCATGATAGCCACGTGATCAGTGCATGATCAGTCACGTGATCAGTGCATGATCAGTCACGTGATCAGTGCATGATCAGCACGTGATCAGTGCATGTCAGTCATGTGTCAGTGCATGATAGCCCGTGATCAGTGCATGATCAGTCACGTGATCAGTGCATGATCAGCCACGTGATCAGTGCATGATAGCCACGTGATCAGTGCATGATCAGTCACGTGATCAGTGCATGATCAGCCACGTGATCAGTGCATGATAGCCACGTGATCAGTGCATGATCAGTCACGTGATCAGTGTATGATCAGCCACGTGAACAGTGCATGCTCAGTCACGTGATCAGGGCCTGCTGAGCTGCGTGATTACTGTCTGCTCATCTGCTTGACAATTGCCAGCTGAGCTGCACGATTCCTGCCTGTCATCTGCTTGACAATTGCCATCTGTGCTGCATAATTCCTGCCTGCTCATCTACTTGATTATTGCCAGCTGAGCAGCATGATTTCTCAGAGCTGAGTTCCATGATTATTGCCTACTGATTTCTGCCTACTCAGCTCTTTGTTCATTGCCTCCAGAGGCACATGATCAGTGTATGATACCAAACATGATCAGCACATGATCAGTCACATGATCATGCATGATAAGCCACGTGATCAGTGCATGATCAGTCACGTGATCAGTGCATGATCAGTCACGTGATCAGTGCATGTAGCTGCGTGATCAGTGCATGATCAGCCACGTGATCAGTGCATGATAGCCACGTGATCAGTGCATGATCAGCCACGTGATCAGTGCATGATCAGTCACGTGATCAGTGCATGATCAGCCACGTGATCAGTGCATGATCAGTCACGTGATCAGTGCATGATCAGTTACGTGATCAGTGCATGATCAGTCACGTGACCAGTACATGGTAGCTACGTGATCATTGCATGATCAGCCACGTGATCAGTGCATGATAGCCACGTGATCAGTGCATGATCAGTCACGTGATCAGTGCATGATCAGCCACGTGATCAGTGCATGATCAGTTACGTGATCAGTGCATGATCAGTCACGTGATCAGTGCATGATAGCTACGTGATCAGTGCATGATCAGCCACGTGATCAGTGCATGATAGCCACGTGATCAGTGCATGATCAGTCACGTGATCAGTGCATGATCAGTCACGTGATCAGTGCATGATCAGCCACGTGATCAGTGCATGATCAGCCACGTGATCAGTGCATGATCAGTCACGTGATCAGTGCATGATCAGCCACGTGATCAGTGCATGATCAGCCACGTGATCAGTGCATGATAGCCACGTGATCAGTGCATGATCAGTCACGTGATCAGTGCATGATCAGCCACGTGATCAGTGCATGATCAGTCACGTGATCAGTGCATGATCAGCCACGTGATCAGTGCATGATAGCCACGTGATCAGTGCATGATCAGTCACGTGATCAGTGCATGATCAGTCACGTGATCAGTGCATGATCAGCCACGTGATCAGTGCATGATCAGTCACGTGATCAGTGCATGATAGCTACGTGATCAGTGCATGATCAGCCACGTGATCAGTGCATGATAGCCACGTGATCAGTGCATGATCAGCCACGTGATCAGTGCATGATCAGCCACGTGATCAGTGCATGATCAGGCACGTGATCAGTATGATCAGCCACGTGATCAGTGCATGATAGCCACGTGATCAGTGCATGATCAGTCACGTGATCAGTGCATGATCAGCCACGTGATCAGTGCATGATCAGTCACGTGATCAGTATGATCAGCCACGTGATCAGTGCATGATCAGCCACGTGATCAGTGCATGATCAGCCACGTGATCAGTGCATGATCAGTCACGTGATCAGTGCATGATCAGTCACGTGATCAGTGCATGATACCTGCGTGATCATGCATGATCAGTCACGTGATAGTGTGTGATCAGCCACGTGATCAGTGCATGATATCAGTGCATGATAGCCACGTGATCAGTGCATGATAGCCACGTGATCAGTGCATGATCAGTCACGTGATAGTGTGATCAGCCACGTGATCAGTGCATGATAGCCACGTGATCAGTGCATGATAGCCACGTGATCAGTGCATGATCAGTCACGTGATCAGTGCATGATCAGTCACGTGATAGTGTGTGATCAGCCACGTGATCAGTGCATGATCAGCCACGTGATCAGTGCATGATCAGCCACGTGATCAGTGCATGATCAGTCACGTGATCAGTACATGATCAGTCACGTGAACAGTGCATGATCATTTACGTGATCTGTGCATGATCAGTCACGTGACCAGTATATGGTAGCTACGTGATCATTCCATGACGAGCCACGTGAGCAGTGCATGATAGCCACGTGATGTGTGCATGATGAGTTACGTGAGCAGAGTATGATCAGCCACGTGATCAGTGCATGAGTGCCACGTGATCAGTGCATGATATGTCACGTGACAGGTGTGTGATCAGCCACGTGAACAGTGCATGTTCAGCCACGTGATCAGTGCATGATAGCCACGTGATCAGTGCATGATCAGTTACGTGAGCAGTGTATGATCAGCCACGTGATCAGTGCATGGTCAGACACGTGAACAGTGTATGATCAGCCACGTGATCAGTGCATGATATCCAAGTGATCAGTGCATGATCAATCACGTGATCAGTGTATGATCAGCCACGTGAACAGTGCATGCTCAGTCACGTGATCTGGGCCTGCTGAGCTGCGTGATTACTGTCTGCTCATCTGCTTGACAATTGCCAGCTGAGCTGCACGATTCCTGCCTGTCATCTGCTTGACAATTGCCAGCTGTGCTGCGTAATTCCTGCCTGCTCAGCTGCTTGATTATTGCCAGCTGAGCAGCATGATTCCTCACAGCTGAGTTCCATGATTATTGCCTGCTGACTGTTTGATTCGTGCCTACTCAGCTCTTTGTTTATTGCCTCCAGAGGCACATGATCAGTGTATGATAGCAAACATGATCAGCGCATGATCAGTCACATGATCAGCGCCATTAAGTCACGTGATCACTACATGATAGTCATGTGATCAGTCCATGCTCAGTCACGGTATCAGTGCATGATCAGCCACGTGATCAGTGCATGATCAGCCACGTGATCAGTGCATGATCAGTCATGTGATCAGTGCATGGTACCTGCGTGATCATGCATGATCAGCCACGTGATCAGTGCATGATAGCCACGTGATCAGTGCATGATCAGTCACGTGATCAGTGCATGATCAGTCACGTGATCAGTGCATGATCAGCCACGTGATCAGTGCATGATCAGTCACGTGATCAGTGCATGATCAGCCACGTGATCAGTGCATGATAGCCACGTGATCAGTGCATGATAGCCACGTGATCAGTGCATGATCAGTCACGTGATCATGTGTGATCAGCCACGTGATCAGTGCATGATAGCCACGTGATCAGTGCATGATAGCCACGTGATCAGTGCATGATCAGTCACGTGATCAGTGCATGATCAGTCACGTGATCAGTGCATGATCAGTCACGTGATCAGTGCATGATCAGCCACGTGATCAGTGCATGATAGCCACGTGATCAGTGCATGATCAGTCACGTGATCAGTGCATGATCAGTCACGTGATCAGTGCATGATCAGCCACGTGATCAGTGCATGATCAGCCACGTGATCAGTGCATGATCAGTCACGTGATCAGTGCATGATCAGCCACGTGATCAGTGCATGATCAGTTACGTGATCAGTGCATGATCAGTCACGTGACCAGTACATGGTAGCTACGTGATCAGTGCATGATCAGCCACGTGATCAGTGCATGATAGCCACGTGATCAGTGCATGATCAGCCACGTGATCAGTGCATGATCAGTCACGTGATCAGTGCATGATCAGCCACGTGATCAGTGCATGTCAGTCATGTAGTCAGTGCATGATAGCCACGTGATCAGTGCATGATCAGTCACGTGATCAGTGTATGATCAGCCACGTGATCAGTGCATGATAGCCACGTGATCAGTGCATGATCAGTCACGTGATCAGTGTATGATCAGCCACGTGAACAGTGCATGCTCAGTCACGTGATCAGGGCCTGCTGAGCTGCGTGATTACTGTCTGCTCATCTGCTTGACAATTGCCAGCTGAGCTGCACGATTCCTGCCTGTCATCTGCTTGACAATTGCCAGCTGTGCTGCGTAATTCCTGCCTGCTCAGCTGCTTGATTATTGCCAGCTGAGCAGCATGATTTCTCACAGCTGAGTTCCATGATTATTGCCTGCTGACTGATTCGTGCCTACTCAGCTCTTTGTTCATTGCCTCCAGAGGCACATGATCAGTGTATGATAGCAAACATGATCAGTGCATGATCAGTCACATGATCAGTGCATGATAAGCCACGTGATCAGTGCATGATCAGTCATGTGATCAGTGCATGATCAGTCATGTGATCAGTGCATGGTAGCCACGTGATCAGTGCATGATCAGCCACGTGATCAGTGCATGATGCCACGTGATCAGTGCATGATCAGTCACGTGATCAGTGCATGATCAGCCACGTGATCAGTGCATGATCAGCCACGTGATCAGTGCATGATAGCCACGTGATCAGTGCATGATCAGTCACGTGATCAGTGTATGATCAGCCACGTGATCAGTGCATGGTCAGACACGTGATCAGTGCATGATCAGCCACGTGATCAGTGCATGATAGCCACGTGATCAGTGCATGATCAGTCACGTGATCAGTGCATGATCAGTCACGTGATCAGTGCATGATCAGCCACGTGATCAGTGCATGATCAGTCACGTGATCAGTGCATGATAGCCACGTGATCAGTGCATGATCAGCCACGTGATCAGTGCATGATAGCCACGTGATCAGTGCATGATAGCCACGTGATCAGTGCATGATCAGCCACGTGATCAGTGCATGACAGTCACGTGATCAGTATGATCAGCCACGTGATCAGTGCATGATAGCCACGTGATCAGTGCATGATCAGTCACGTGATCAGTGCATGATCAGCCACGTGATCAGTGCATGATCAGTCACGTGATCAGTATGATCAGCCACGTGATCAGTGCATGATAGCCACGTGATCAGTGCATGATCAGTCACGTGATCAGTGCATGATCAGCACGTGATCAGTGCATGATCAGCCACGTGATCAGTGCATGATCAATTACGTGATCAGTGCATGATCAGTCACGTGACCAGTGCATGGTAGCTACGTGATCAGTGCATGATCAGCCACGTGATCAGTGCATGATAGCCACGTGATCAGTGCATGATCAGCCACGTGATCAGTGCATGATCATCACGTGATCAGTGCATGATCAGTCACGTGATCAGTGCATGATCAGTCACGTGATAGTGTGTGATCAGCCACGTGATCAGTGCATGATATCAGTGCATGATAGCCACGTGATCAGTGCATGATAGCCACGTGATCAGTGCATGATCAGTCACGTGATCAGTGTGTGATCAGCCACGTGATCAGTGCATGATATCCACGTGATCAGTGCATGATAGCCACGTGATCAGTGCATGATCAGTCACGTGATCAGTGCATGATCAGTCACGTGATAGTGTGTGATCAGCCACGTGATCAGTGCATGATCAGCCACGTGATCAGTGCATGATCAATTACGTGATCAGTGCATGATCAGTCACGTGACCAGTACATGGTTGCTACGTGATCGTGCATGATCAGCCACGTGAGCAGTGCATGATAGCCACGTGATCAGTGCATGATCAGTCACGTGATCAGTGCATGATCAGTCACGTGATCAGTGCATGATCATTTACGTGATCAGTGCATGATCAGTCACGTGATCAGTATATGGTAGCTACGTGATCATTGCATGACAGCCACGTGATCAGTGCATGATAGCCACGTGATCAGTGCATGATCAGTCACGTGATCAGTGTATGATCAGCCACGTGATCAGTGCATGAGTGCCACGTGATCAGTGCATGATCAGTCACGTGATCAGTGCATGATCAGTCACGTGATCAGTGCATGATCAGCCACGTGATCAGTGCATGATAGTCACGTGATCAGTGCATGATCAGTTACGTGATCAGTGCATGATCAGTCACGTGATCAGTGCATGGCAGCTACGTGATCAGTGCATGATCAGCCACGTGATCAGTGCATGATAGCCACGTGATCAGTGCATGATCAGTCACGTGATCAGTGTATGATCAGCCACGTGATCAGTGCATGATCAGTCACGTGATCAGTGCATGATCAGACGTGATCAGTGCATGATCAGTCACGTGATCAGTGCATGATCAGCCACGTGATCAGTGCATGATAGCCACGTGATCAGTGCATGATAGTCAGTGATCAGTGCATGATCAGTCACGTGATCAGTGCATGATCAGCCACGTGATCAGTGCATGATAGCCACGTGATCAGTGCATGATCAGTCACGTGATCAGTGCATGATCAGTCACGTGATCAGTGCATGATCAATTACATTGATCAGTCACGTGATCAGTGCATGATCAATTACATGATCAGTGCATGATCAGTCACGTGATCAGTGCATGTCAGCTACGTGATCAGTGCATGATCAGCCACGTGATCAGTGCATGATAGCCACGTGATCAGTGCATGATCAGCCACGTGATCAGTGCATGATACCACGTGATCAGTGCATGATCAGTCACGTGATCAGTGCATGATCAGCCACGTGATCAGTGCATGATATTCACGTGATCAGTGCATGATAGTCACGTGATCAGTGCATGATCAGTCACGTGATCAGTGCATGATCAGCCACGTGATCAGTGCATGATCAGCCACGTGATCAGTGCATGATAGCCACGTGATCAGTGCATGATCAGTCACGTGATCAGTGCATGATCAGCCACGTGATCAGTGCATGATCAGCCACGTGATCAGTGCATGATAGCCACGTGATCAGTGCATGATCAGTCACGTGATCAGTGCATGATCAGTCACGTGATCAGTGCATGATCAGCCACGTGATCAGTGCATGATCAATTACGTGATCAGTGCATGATCAGTCACGTGATCAGTACATGGTAGCTACGTGATCAGTGCATGATCAGCCACGTGATCAGTGCATGATAGCCACGTGATCAGTGCATGATCAGTCACGTGATCAGTGCATGATCAGTCACGTGATCAGTGCATGATCAGTTACGTGATCAGTGCATGATCAGTCACGTGACCAGTGCATGGTAGCTACGTGATCATTGCATGATCAGCCACGTGATCAGTGCATGATAGCCACGTGATCAGTGCATGATCAGTCACGTGATCAGTGCATGATCAGCCACGTGATCAGTGCATGATAGCCACGTGATCAGTGCATGATCAGCCGTGATCAGTGCATGATAGCCACGTGATCAGTGCATGATCAGTCACGTGATCAGTGCATGATCAGCCACGTGATCAGTGCATGATCAGTCACGTGATCAGTGCATGATCAGCCACGTGATCAGTGCATGATCAGTCACGTGATCAGTGCATGATCAGTCACGTGATCAGTGCATGATAGCCACGTGATCAGTGCATGATCAGCCACGTGATCAGTGCATGATCAGTCACGTGATCAGTGCATGATCAGTCACGTGATCAGTGCATGGTAGCTACGTGATCAGTGCATGATCAGCCACGTGATCAGTGCATGATAGCCACGTGATCAGTGCATGATCAGTCACGTGATCAGTGCATGATCAGTCACGTGATCAGTGCATGATCAGTCACGTGATCAGTGCATGATCAATTACGTGATCAGTGCATGATCAGTCACGTGATCAGTGCATGGCAGCTACGTGATCAGTGCATGATCAGCCACGTGATCAGTGCATGATAGCCACGTGATCAGTGCATGATCAGTCACATGATCAGTGTGATCATCCACGTGATCAGTGCATGATCAGTCACGTGATCAGTGCATGATCAGACGTGATCAGTGCATGATCAGTCACGTGATCAGTGCATGATCAGCCACGTGATCAGTGCATGATCAGCCACGTGATCAGTGCATGATAGCCACGTGATCAGTGCATGATCAGTCACGTGATCAGTGCATGATCAGCCACGTGATCAGTGCATGATAGCCACGTGATCAGTGCATGATCAGTCACGTGATCAGTGCATGATCAGTCACGTGATCAGTGCATGATCAGTCACGTGATCAGTGCATGATCAGCCACGTGATCAGTGCATGATGAGTCACGTGATCAGTGCATGATAGCCACGTGATCAGTGCATGATCAGTCCCGTGATCAGTGCATGATCAGCCACGTGATCAGTGCATGATAGCCACGTGATCAGTGCATGATCAGTCACGTGATCAGTGCATGATCAGCCACGTGATCAGTGCATGATCAGCCACGTGATCAGTGCATGATCAGCCACGTGATCAGTGCATGATCAATCACGTGATCAGTGCATGATCAGTCACGTGATCAGTGTATGATCAGCCACGTGAACAGTGCATGCTCAGTCACGTGATCAGGGCCTGCTGAGCTGCGTGATTACTGTCTGCTCATCTGCTTGACAATTGCCAGCTGAGCTGCACGATTCCTGCCTGTCATCTGCTTGACAATTGCCAGCTGTGCTGCGTAATTCCTGCCTGCTCAGCTGCTTGATTATTGCCAGCTGAGCAGCATGATTCCTCACAGCTGAGTTCCATGATTATTGCCTGCTGACTGATTCGTGCCTACTCAGCTCTTTGTTCATTGCCTCCAGAGGCACATGATCAGTGTATGATACCAAACATGATCAGCACATGATCAGTCACATGATCAGTGCATGATAGCCACGTGATCAGTGCATGATCAGTACGTGATCAGTGCATGATCAGTCATGTGATCAGTGCATGGTAGCTGCGTGATCAGTGCATGATCAGCCACGTGATCAGTGCATGATAGCCACGTGATCAGTGCATGATCAGCCACGTGATCAGTGCATGATCAGTCACGTGATCAGTGCATGATCAGCCACGTGATCAGTGCATGATCAGTCACGTGATCAGTGCATGATCAGCACGTGATCAGTGCATGATCAGTCACGTGATCAGTGCATGATCAGTCACGTGATCAGTGCATGATAGCCACGTGATCAGTGCATGATCAGCCACGTGATCAGTGCATGATCAGTCACGTGATCAGTGCATGATCAGTCACGTGATCAGTGCATGATAGCCACGTGATCAGTGCATGATCAGCCACGTGATCAGTGCATGATAGCCACGTGATCAGTGCATGATCAGTCACGTGATCAGTGCATGATCAGTCACGTGATCAGTGCATGATCAGCCACGTGATCAGTGCATGATCAATTACGTGATCAGTGCATGATCAGTCACGTGACCAGTACATGGCAGCTACGTGATCAGTGCATGATCAGCCACGTGATCAGTGCATGATAGCCACGTGATCAGTGCATGATCAGTCACGTGATCAGTGCATGATCATCCACGTGATCAGTGCATGATCAGTCACGTGATCAGTGCATGATCAGACGTGATCAGTGCATGATCAGTCACGTGATCAGTGCATGATCAGCCACGTGATCAGTGCATGATAGCCACGTGATCAGTGCATGATAGCCAGTGATCAGTGCATGATCAGTCACGTGATCAGTGCATGATCAGCCACGTGATCAGTGCATGATAGCCACGTGATCAGTGCATGATCAGTCACGTGATCAGTGCATGATCAGCCACGTGATCAGTGCATGATCAGCCACGTGATCAGTGCATGATCAGTCACGTGATCAGTGCATGATCAGCCACGTGATCAGTGCATGATAGCCACGTGATCAGTGCATGATCAGTCACGTGATCAGTGTATGATCAGCCACGTGAACAGTGCATGCTCAGTCACGTGATCAGGGCCTGCTGAGCTGCGTGATTACTGTCTGCTCATCTGCTTGACAATTGCCAGCTGAGCTGCACGATTCCTGCCTGTCATCTGCTTGACAATTGCCAGCTGTGCTGCATAATTCCTGCCTGCTCAGCTGCTTGATTATTGCCAGCTGAGCAGCATGATTCCTCACAGCTGAGTTCCATGATTATTGCCTGACTGATTCGTGCCTACTCAGCTCTTTGTTCATTGCCTCCAGAGGCACATGATCAGTGTATGATAGCAAACATGATCAGCACATGATCAGTCACATGATCATGCATGATAAGCCACGTGATCAGTGCATGATCAGTCACGTGATCAGTGCATGATCAGTCATGTGATCAGTGCATGTAGCCACGTGATCAGTGCATGATCAGCCACGTGATCAGTGCATGATAGCCACGTGATCAGTGCATGATCAGCCACGTGATCAGTGCATGATCAGTCACGTGATCAGTGCATGATCAGCCACGTGATCAGTGCATGATCAGTCACGTGATCAGTGCATGATCAGTCACGTGATCAGTGCATGATCAGTCACGTGACCAGTACATGGTAGCTACGTGATCATTGCATGATCAGCCACGTGATCAGTGCATGATAGCCACGTGATCAGTGCATGATCAGTCACGTGATCAGTGCATGATCAGCCACGTGATCAGTGCATGATCAGTTACGTGATCAGTGCATGATCAGTCACGTGACCAGTGCATGGTAGCTACGTGATCATTGCATGATCAGCCACGTGATCAGTGCATGATAGCCACGTGATCAGTGCATGATCAGTCACGTGATCAGTGCATGATCAGTCACGTGATCAGTGCATGATCAGCCACGTGATCAGTGCATGATCAGTCACGTGATCAGTGCATGATCAGTCACGTGATCAGTGCATGATAGCCACGTGATCAGTGCATGATCAGCCACGTGATCAGTGCATGATAGCCACGTGATCAGTGCATGATCAGTTACGTGATCAGTGCATGATCAGCCACGTGATCAGTGCATGGTCAGACACGTGATCAGTGTATGATCAGCCACGTGATCAGTGCATGATATCCACGTGATCAGTGCATGATCAGTCACGTGATCAGTGTATGATCAGCCACGTGAACAGTGCATGCTCAGTCACGTGATCAGGGCCTGCTGAGCTGCGTGATTACTGTCTGCTCATCTGCTTGACAATTGCCAGCTGAGCTGCACGATTCCTGCCTGTCATCTGCTTGACAATTGCCAGCTGTGCTGCGTAATTCCTGCCTGCTCAGCTGCTTGATTATTGCCAGCTGAGCAGCATGATTCCTCACAGCTGAGTTCCATGATTATTGCCTGCTGACTGTTTGATTCGTGCCTACTCAGCTCTTTGTTTATTGCCTCCAGAGGCACATGATCAGTGTATGATAGCAAACATGATCAGCGCATGATCAGTCACATGATCAGCGCCATTAAGTCACGTGATCACTACATGATAGTCATGTGATCAGTCCATGCTCAGTCACGGTATCAGTGCATGATCAGCCACGTGATCAGTGCATGATCTGTCACATGATCAGTGTATGATCAGCCACGTGATCAGTGCATGATCAGTCACGTGATCAGTGCATGATCAGTCACGTGACAGTGCATGATCAGCCACGTGATCAGTGCATGATCAGCCACGTGATCAGTGCATGATAGCCACGTGATCAGTGCATGATCAGTCACGTGATCAGTGCATGATCAGCCACGTGATCAGTGCATGATCAGCCACGTGATCAGTGCATGATCAGCCACGTGATCAGTGCATGATAGCCACGTGATCAGTGCATGATCAGTCACGTGATCAGTGCATGATCAGTCACGTGATCAGTGCATGATCAGCCACGTGATCAGTGCATGATCAGTCACGTGATCAGTGCATGATAGCCACGTGATCAGTGCATGATCAGCCACGTGATCAGTGCATGATAGCCACGTGATCAGTGCATGATCAGCCACGTGATCAGTGCATGATCAGCCACGTGATCAGTGCATGATCAGTCACGTGATCAGTGCATGATCAGCCACGTGATCAGTGCATGATAGCCACGTGATCAGTGCATGATCAGTCACGTGATCAGTGCATGATCAGCCACGTGATCAGTGCATGATCAGCCACGTGATCAGTATGATCAGCCACGTGATCAGTGCATGATAGCCACGTGATCAGTGCATGATCAGCCACGTGATCAGTGCATGATCAGTCACGTGATCAGTGCATGATCAGTCACGTGATCAGTGCATGATACCTGCGTGATCATGCATGATCAGTCACGTGATACGTGTGTGATCAGCCACGTGATCAGTGCATGATATCAGTGCATGATAGCCACGTGATCAGTGCATGATAGCCACGTGATCAGTGCATGATCAGTCACGTGATACGTGTGTGATCAGCCACGTGATCAGTGCATGATATCCACGTGATCAGTGCATGATAGCCACGTGATCAGTGCATGATCAGTCACGTGATCAGTGCATGATCAGTCACGTGATCGTGCATGATCAGCCACGTGATCAGTGCATGATCAGCCACGTGATCAGTGCATGATCAGCCACGTGATCAGTGCATGATCAGTCACGTGATCAGTACATGATCAGTCACGTGAACAGTGCATGATCATTTACGTGATCTGTGCATGATCAGTCACGTGACCAGTATATGGTAGCTACGTGATCATTCCATGACGAGCCACGTGAGCAGTGCATGATAGCCACGTGATGTGTGCATGATGAGTTACGTGAGCAGAGTATGATCAGCCACGTGATCAGTGCATGAGTGCCACGTGATCAGTGCATGATATGTCACGTGACAGGTGTGTGATCAGCCACGTGAACAGTGCATGTTCAGC
Source organism: Bos javanicus (assembly GCF_032452875.1). Classification (NCBI taxonomy): domain Eukaryota; kingdom Metazoa; phylum Chordata; class Mammalia; order Artiodactyla; family Bovidae; genus Bos; species Bos javanicus. The sequence goes on along the minus strand of NW_026893680.1, from coordinate 85,291 downwards.
CACGTGATCAGTGCATGATAGCCACGTGATCAGTGCATGATCAGTTACGTGAGCAGTGTATGATCAGCCACGTGATCAGTGCATGGTCAGACACGTGAACAGTGTATGATCAGCCACGTGATCAGTGCATGATATCCAAGTGATCAGTGCATGATCAATCACGTGATCAGTGTATGATCAGCCACGTGAACAGTGCATGCTCAGTCACGTGATCAGGGCCTGCTGAGCTGCGTGATTACTGTCTGCTCATCTGCTTGACAATTGCCAGCTGAGCTGCACGATTCCTGCCTGTCATCTGCTTGACAATTGCCAGCTGTGCTGCGTAATTCCTGCCTGCTCAGCTGCTTGATTATTGCCAGCTGAGCAGCATGATTCCTCACAGCTGAGTTCCATGATTATTGCCTGCTGACTGTTTGATTCGTGCCTACTCAGCTCTTTGTTTATTGCCTCCAGAGGCACATGATCAGTGTATGATAGCAAACATGATCAGCGCATGATCAGTCACATGATCAGCGCCATTAAGTCACGTGATCACTACATGATAGTCATGTGATCAGTCCATGCTCAGTCACGGTATCAGTGCATGATCAGCCACGTGATCAGTGCATGATCAGCCACGTGATCAGTGCATGATCAGTCATGTGATCAGTGCATGGTACCTGCGTGATCAGTGCATGATCAGCCACGTGATCAGTGCATGATAGCCACGTGATCAGTGCATGATCAGCCACGTGATCAGTGCATGATCAGTCACGTGATCAGTGCATGATCAGCCACGTGATCAGTGCATGATCAGTCACGTGATCAGTGCATGATCAGCCACGTGATCAGTGCATGATAGCCACGTGATCAGTGCATGATAGCCACGTGATCAGTGCATGATCAGTCACGTGATCATGTGTGATCAGCCACGTGATCAGTGCATGATATCCACGTGATCAGTGCATGATAGCCACGTGATCAGTGCATGATCAGTCACGTGATCAGTGCATGATCAGTCACGTGATCAGTGCATGATCAGTCACGTGATCAGTGCATGATCAGCCACGTGATCAGTGCATGATAGCCACGTGATCAGTGCATGATCAGTCACGTGATCAGTGCATGATCAGTCACGTGATCAGTGCATGATCAGCCACGTGATCAGTGCATGATCAGCCACGTGATCAGTGCATGATCAGTCACGTGATCAGTGCATGATCAGCCACGTGATCAGTGCATGATCAGTTACGTGATCAGTGCATGATCAGTCACGTGACCAGTGCATGGTAGCTACGTGATCATTGCATGATCAGCCACGTGATCAGTGCATGATAGCCACGTGATCAGTGCATGATCAGCCACGTGATCAGTGCATGATCAGTCACGTGATCAGTGCATGATCAGCCACGTGATCAGTGCATGTCAGTCATGTAGTCAGTGCATGATAGCCACGTGATCAGTGCATGATCAGTCACGTGATCAGTGTATGATCAGCCACGTGATCAGTGCATGATAGCCACGTGATCAGTGCATGATCAGTCACGTGATCAGTGTATGATCAGCCACGTGAACAGTGCATGCTCAGTCACGTGATCAGGGCCTGCTGAGCTGCGTGATTACTGTCTGCTCATCTGCTTGACAATTGCCAGCTGAGCTGCACGATTCCTGCCTGTCATCTGCTTGACAATTGCCAGCTGTGCTGCGTAATTCCTGCCTGCTCAGCTGCTTGATTATTGCCAGCTGAGCAGCATGATTCCTCACAGCTGAGTTCCATGATTATTGCCTGCTGACTGATTCGTGCCTACTCAGCTCTTTGTTCATTGCCTCCAGAGGCACATGATCAGTGTATGATAGCAAACATGATCAGTGCATGATCAGTCACATGATCAGTGCATGATAAGCCACGTGATCAGTGCATGATCAGTCATGTGATCAGTGCATGATCAGTCATGTGATCAGTGCATGATAGCTGCGTGATCAGTGCATGATCAGCCACGTGATCAGTGCATGATGCCACGTGATCAGTGCATGATCAGTCACGTGATCAGTGCATGATCAGCCACGTGATCAGTGCATGATCAGCCACGTGATCAGTGCATGATAGCCACGTGATCAGTGCATGATCAGTCACGTGATCAGTGTATGATCAGCCACGTGATCAGTGCATGGTCAGCACGTGATCAGTGCATGATCAGCCACGTGATCAGTGCATGATAGCCACGTGATCAGTGCATGATCAGTCACGTGATCAGTGCATGATCAGTCACGTGATCAGTGCATGATCAGCCACGTGATCAGTGCATGATCAGTCACGTGATCAGTGCATGATAGCCACGTGATCAGTGCATGATCAGCCACGTGATCAGTGCATGATAGCCACGTGATCAGTGCATGATAGCCACGTGATCAGTGCATGATCAGCCACGTGATCAGTGCATGATCAGTCACGTGATCAGTATGATCAGCCACGTGATCAGTGCATGATAGCCACGTGATCAGTGCATGATCAGTCACGTGATCAGTGCATGATCAGCCACGTGATCAGTGCATGATCAGTCACGTGATCAGTATGATCAGCCACGTGATCAGTGCATGATAGCCACGTGATCAGTGCATGATCAGTCACGTGATCAGTGCATGATCAGCACGTGATCAGTGCATGATCAGCCACGTGATCAGTGCATGATCAATTACGTGATCAGTGCATGATCAGTCACGTGACCAGTGCATGGTAGCTACGTGATCAGTGCATGATCAGCCACGTGAGCAGTGCATGATAGCCACGTGATCAGTGCATGATCAGCCACGTGATCAGTGCATGATCAGTCACGTGATCAGTGCATGATCAGTCACGTGATCAGTGCATGATCAGTCACGTGATAGTGTGTGATCAGCCACGTGATCAGTGCATGATATCAGTGCATGATAGCCACGTGATCAGTGCATGATAGCCACGTGATCAGTGCATGATCAGTCACGTGATCAGTGCATGATCAGCCACGTGATCAGTGCATGATAGCCACGTGATCAGTGCATGATAGCCACGTGATCAGTGCATGATCAGTCACGTGATCAGTGCATGATCAGTCACGTGATAGTGTGTGATCAGCCACGTGATCAGTGCATGATCAGCCACGTGATCAGTGCATGATCAATTACGTGATCAGTGCATGATCAGTCACGTGACCAGTACATGGTTGCTACGTGATCGTGCATGATCAGCCACGTGAGCAGTGCATGATAGCCACGTGATCAGTGCATGATCAGTCACGTGATCAGTGCATGATCAGTCACGTGATCAGTGCATGATCATTTACGTGATCAGTGCATGATCAGTCACGTGACCAGTATATGGTAGCTACGTGATCATTGCATGACAGCCACGTGATCAGTGCATGATAGCCACGTGATCAGTGCATGATCAGTCACGTGATCAGTGTATGATCAGCCACGTGATCAGTGCATGAGTGCCACGTGATCAGTGCATGATCAGTCACGTGATCAGTGCATGATCAGTCACGTGATCAGTGCATGATCAGCCACGTGATCAGTGCATGATCAGTCACGTGATCAGTGCATGATCAGTTACGTGATCAGTGCATGATCAGTCACGTGATCAGTGCATGGCAGCTACGTGATCAGTGCATGATCAGCCACGTGATCAGTGCATGATAGCCACGTGATCAGTGCATGATCAGTCACGTGATCAGTGTATGATCATCCACGTGATCAGTGCATGATCAGTCACGTGATCAGTGCATGATCAGACGTGATCAGTGCATGATCAGTCACGTGATCAGTGCATGATCAGCCACGTGATCAGTGCATGATAGCCACGTGATCAGTGCATGATAGTCAGTGATCAGTGCATGATCAGTCACGTGATCAGTGCATGATCAGCCACGTGATCAGTGCATGATAGCCACGTGATCAGTGCATGATCAGTCACGTGATCAGTGCATGATCAGTCACGTGATCAGTGCATGATCAATTACATTGATCAGTCACGTGATCAGTGCATGATCAATTACATGATCAGTGCATGATCAGTCACGTGATCAGTACATGTAGCTACGTGATCAGTGCATGATCAGCCACGTGATCAGTGCATGATAGCCACGTGATCAGTGCATGATCAGCCACGTGATCAGTGCATGATACCACGTGATCAGTGCATGATCAGTCACGTGATCAGTGCATGATCAGCCACGTGATCAGTGCATGATATTCACGTGATCAGTGCATGATAGTCACGTGATCAGTGCATGATCAGTCACGTGATCAGTGCATGATCAGCCACGTGATCAGTGCATGATCAGCCACGTGATCAGTGCATGATAGCCACGTGATCAGTGCATGATCAGTCACGTGATCAGTGCATGATCAGCCACGTGATCAGTGCATGATCAGCCACGTGATCAGTGCATGATAGCCACGTGATCAGTGCATGATCAGTCACGTGATCAGTGCATGATCAGTCACGTGATCAGTGCATGATCAGCCACGTGATCAGTGCATGATCAATTACGTGATCAGTGCATGATCAGTCACGTGATCAGTACATGGTAGCTACGTGATCATTGCATGATCAGCCACGTGATCAGTGCATGATAGCCACGTGATCAGTGCATGATCAGTCACGTGATCAGTGCATGATCAGTCACGTGATCAGTGCATGATCAGTTACGTGATCAGTGCATGATCAGTCACGTGACCAGTGCATGGTAGCTACGTGATCATTGCATGATCAGCCACGTGATCAGTGCATGATAGCCACGTGATCAGTGCATGATCAGTCACGTGATCAGTGCATGATCAGCCACGTGATCAGTGCATGATAGCTACGTGATCAGTGCATGATCAGCCGTGATCAGTGCATGATAGCCACGTGATCAGTGCATGATCAGTCACGTGATCAGTGCATGATCAGCCACGTGATCAGTGCATGATCAGTCACGTGATCAGTGCATGATCAGCCACGTGATCAGTGCATGATCAGTCACGTGATCAGTGCATGATCAGTCACGTGATCAGTGCATGATAGCTACGTGATCAGTGCATGATCAGCCACGTGATCAGTGCATGATCAGTCACGTGATCAGTGCATGATCAGTCACGTGATCAGTGCATGGTAGCTACGTGATCAGTGCATGATCAGCCACGTGATCAGTGCATGATAGCCACGTGATCAGTGCATGATCAGTCACGTGATCAGTGCATGATCAGTCACGTGATCAGTGCATGATCAGTCACGTGATCAGTGCATGATCAATTACGTGATCAGTGCATGATCAGTCACGTGATCAGTGCATGGCAGCTACGTGATCAGTGCATGATCAGCCACGTGATCAGTGCATGATAGCCACGTGATCAGTGCATGATCAGTCACGTGATCAGTGCATGATCATCCACGTGATCAGTGCATGATCAGTCACGTGATCAGTGCATGATCAGACGTGATCAGTGCATGATCAGTCACGTGATCAGTGCATGATCAGCCACGTGATCAGTGCATGATAGCCACGTGATCAGTGCATGATAGCCACGTGATCAGTGCATGATCAGTCACGTGATCAGTGCATGATCAGCCACGTGATCAGTGCATGATTGCCACGTGATCAGTGCATGATCAGTCACGTGATCAGTGCATGATCAGTCACGTGATCAGTGCATGATCAGTCACGTGATCAGTGCATGATCAGCCACGTGATCAGTGCATGATGAGTCACGTGATCAGTGCATGATAGCACGTGATCAGTGCATGATCAGTCCCGTGATCAGTGCATGATCAGCCACGTGATCAGTGCATGATAGCCACGTGATCAGTGCATGATCAGTCACGTGATCAGTGCATGATCAGCCACGTGATCAGTGCATGATCAGCCACGTGATCAGTGCATGATCAGCCACGTGATCAGTGCATGAATCACATGATCAGTGCATGATCAGTCACGTGATCAGTGTATGATCAGCCACGTGAACAGTGCATGCTCAGTCACGTGATCAGGGCCTGCTGAGCTGCGTGATTACTGTCTGCTCATCTGCTTGACAATTGCCAGCTGAGCTGCACGATTCCTGCCTGTCATCTGCTTGACAATTGCCAGCTGTGCTGCGTAATTCCTGCCTGCTCAGCTGCTTGATTATTGCCAGCTGAGCAGCATGATTCCTCACAGCTGAGTTCCATGATTATTGCCTGCTGACTGATTCGTGCCTACTCAGCTCTTTGTTCATTGCCTCCAGAGGCACATGATCAGTGTATGATAGCAAACATGATCAGCACATGATCAGTCACATGATCAGTGCATGATAGCCACGTGATCAGTGCATGATCAGTACGTGATCAGTGCATGATCAGTCATGTGATCAGTGCATGATAGCTGCGTGATCAGTGCATGATCAGCCACGTGATCAGTGCATGATAGCCACGTGATCAGTGCATGATCAGCCACGTGATCAGTGCATGATCAGTCACGTGATCAGTGCATGATCAGCCACGTGATCAGTGCATGATCAGTCACGTGATCAGTGCATGATCAGCCACGTGATCAGTGCATGATCAGTCACGTGATCAGTGCATGATCAGTCACGTGATCAGTGCATGATAGCCACGTGATCAGTGCATGATCAGCCACGTGATCAGTGCATGATCAGTCACGTGATCAGTGCATGATCAGTCACGTGATCAGTGCATGATAGCCACGTGATCAGTGCATGATCAGCCACGTGATCAGTGCATGATAGCCACGTGATCAGTGCATGATCAGTCACGTGATCAGTGCATGATCAGTCACGTGATCAGTGCATGATCAGTCACGTGATCAGTGCATGATCAATTACGTGATCAGTGCATGATCAGTCACGTGACCAGTACATGGTAGCTACGTGATCAGTGCATGATCAGCCACGTGATCAGTGCATGATAGCCACGTGATCAGTGCATGATCAGTCACGTGATCAGTGCATGATCATCCACGTGATCAGTGCATGATCAGTCACGTGATCAGTGCATGATCAGACGTGATCAGTGCATGATCAGTCACGTGATCAGTGCATGATCAGCCACGTGATCAGTGCATGATAGCCACGTGATCAGTGCATGATAGCCAGTGATCAGTGCATGATCAGTCACGTGATCAGTGCATGATCAGCCACGTGATCAGTGCATGATTGCCACGTGATCAGTGCATGATCAGTCACGTGATCAGTGCATGATCAGCCACGTGATCAGTGCATGATCAGCCACGTGATCAGTGCATGATCAGTCACGTGATCAGTGCATGATCAGCCACGTGATCAGTGCATGATAGCCACGTGATCAGTGCATGATCAGTCACGTGATCAGTGTATGATCAGCCACGTGAACAGTGCATGCTCAGTCACGTGATCAGGGCCTGCTGAGCTGCGTGATTACTGTCTGCTCATCTGCTTGACAATTGCCAGCTGAGCTGCACGATTCCTGCCTGTCATCTGCTTGACAATTGCCAGCTGTGCTGCATAATTCCTGCCTGCTCAGCTGCTTGATTATTGCCAGCTGAGCAGCATGATTCCTCACAGCTGAGTTCCATGATTATTGCCTGCTGATTTCTGCCTACTCAGCTCTTTGTTCATTGCCTCCAGAGGCACATGATCAGTGTATGATAGCAAACATGATCAGTGCATGATCAGTCACATGATCATGCATGATAAGCCACGTGATCAGTGCATGATCAGTCACGTGATCAGTGCATGATCAGTCACGTGATCAGTGCATGTAGCTGCGTGATCAGTGCATGATCAGCCACGTGATCAGTGCATGATAGCCACGTGATCAGTGCATGATCAGCCACGTGATCAGTGCATGATCAGTCACGTGATCAGTGCATGATCAGCCACGTGATCAGTGCATGATCAGTCACGTGATCAGTATGATCAGCCACGTGATCAGTGCATGATCAGCCACGTGATCAGTGCATGATCAGCCACGTGATCAGTGCATGATCAGTCACGTGATCAGTGCATGATCAGTCATGTGACCAGTACATGGTACCTGCGTGATCATGCATGATCAGTCACGTGATAGTGTGTGATCAGCCACGTGATCAGTGCATGATATCAGTGCATGATAGCCACGTGATCAGTGCATGATAGCCACGTGATCAGTGCATGATCAGTCACGTGATCGTGTGTGATCAGCCACGTGATCAGTGCATGATAGCCACGTGATCAGTGCATGATAGCCACGTGATCAGTGCATGATCAGTCACGTGATCAGTGCATGATCAGTCACGTGATCAGTGTGTGATCAGCCACGTGATCAGTGCATGATCAGCCACGTGATCAGTGCATGATCAGCCACGTGATCAGTGCATGATCAGTCACGTGATCAGTACATGATCAGTCACGTGAACAGTGCATGATCATTTACGTGATCTGTGCATGATCAGTCACGTGACCAGTATATGGTAGCTACGTGATCATTCCATGACGAGCCACGTGAGCAGTGCATGATAGCCACGTGATGTGTGCATGATGAGTTACGTGAGCAGAGTATGATCAGCCACGTGATCAGTGCATGAGTGCCACGTGATCAGTGCATGATATGTCACGTGACAGGTGTGTGATCAGCCACGTGAACAGTGCATGTTCAGCCACGTGATCAGTGCATGATAGCCACGTGATCAGTGCATGATCAGTTACGTGAGCAGTGTATGATCAGCCACGTGATCAGTGCATGGTCAGACACGTGAACAGTGTATGATCAGCCACGTGATCAGTGCATGATATCCAAGTGATCAGTGCATGATCAATCACGTGATCAGTGTATGATCAGCCACGTGAACAGTGCATGCTCAGTCACGTGATCAGGGCCTGCTGAGCTGCGTGATTACTGTCTGCTCATCTGCTTGACAATTGCCAGCTGAGCTGCACGATTCCTGCCTGTCATCTGCTTGACAATTGCCAGCTGTGCTGCGTAATTCCTGCCTGCTCAGCTGCTTGATTATTGCCAGCTGAGCAGCATGATTCCTCACAGCTGAGTTCCATGATTATTGCCTGCTGACTGTTTGATTCGTGCCTACTCAGCTCTTTGTTTATTGCCTCCAGAGGCACATGATCAGTGTATGATAGCAAACATGATCAGCGCATGATCAGTCACATGATCAGCGCCATTAAGTCACGTGATCACTACATGATAGTCATGTGATCAGTCCATGCTCAGTCACGGTATCAGTGCATGATCAGCCACGTGATCAGTGCATGATCAGCCACGTGATCAGTGCATGATCAGTCATGTGATCAGTGCATGATACCTGCGTGATCAGTGCATGATCAGCCACGTGATCAGTGCATGATAGCCACGTGATCAGTGCATGATCAGTCACGTGATCAGTGCATGATCAGTCACGTGATCAGTGCATGATCAGCCACGTGATCAGTGCATGATCAGTCACGTGATCAGTGCATGATCAGCCACGTGATCAGTGCATGATAGCCACGTGATCAGTGCATGATAGCCACGTGATCAGTGCATGATCAGTCACGTGATCATGTGTGATCAGCCACGTGATCAGTGCATGATAGCCACGTGATCAGTGCATGATAGCCACGTGATCAGTGCATGATCAGTCACGTGATCAGTGCATGATCAGTCACGTGATCAGTGCATGATCAGTCACGTGATCAGTGCATGATCAGCCACGTGATCAGTGCATGATAGCCACGTGATCAGTGCATGATCAGTCACGTGATCAGTGCATGATCAGTCACGTGATCAGTGCATGATCAGCCACGTGATCAGTGCATGATCAGCCACGTGATCAGTGCATGATCAGTCACGTGATCAGTGCATGATCAGCCACGTGATCAGTGCATGATCAATTACGTGATCAGTGCATGATCAGTCACGTGACCAGTACATGGTAGCCACGTGATCAGTGCATGATCAGCCACGTGATCAGTGCATGATAGCCACGTGATCAGTGCATGATCAGCCACGTGATCAGTGCATGATCAGTCACGTGATCAGTGCATGATCAGCCACGTGATCAGTGCATGTCAGTCATGTAGTCAGTGCATGATAGCCACGTGATCAGTGCATGATCAGTCACGTGATCAGTGTATGATCAGCCACGTGATCAGTGCATGATAGCCACGTGATCAGTGCATGATCAGTCACGTGATCAGTGTATGATCAGCCACGTGAACAGTGCATGCTCAGTCACGTGATCAGGGCCTGCTGAGCTGCGTGATTACTGTCTGCTCATCTGCTTGACAATTGCCAGCTGAGCTGCACGATTCCTGCCTGTCATCTGCTTGACAATTGCCAGCTGTGCTGCGTAATTCCTGCCTGCTCAGCTGCTTGATTATTGCCAGCTGAGCAGCATGATTTCTCACAGCTGAGTTCCATGATTATTGCCTGCTGACTGATTCGTGCCTACTCAGCTCTTTGTTCATTGCCTCCAGAGGCACATGATCAGTGTATGATAGCAAACATGATCAGTGCATGATCAGTCACATGATCAGTGCATGATAAGCCACGTGATCAGTGCATGATCAGTCATGTGATCAGTGCATGATCAGTCACGTGATCAGTGCATGATAGCCACGTGATCAGTGCATGATCAGCCACGTGATCAGTGCATGATGCCACGTGATCAGTGCATGATCAGTCACGTGATCAGTGCATGATCAGCCACGTGATCAGTGCATGATCAGCCACGTGATCAGTGCATGATAGCCACGTGATCAGTGCATGATCAGTCACGTGATCAGTGTATGATCAGCCACGTGATCAGTGCATGGTCAGCACGTGATCAGTGCATGATCAGCCACGTGATCAGTGCATGATAGCCACGTGATCAGTGCATGATCAGTCACGTGATCAGTGCATGATCAGTCACGTGATCAGTGCATGATCAGCCACGTGATCAGTGCATGATCAGTCACGTGATCAGTGCATGATAGCCACGTGATCAGTGCATGATCAGCCACGTGATCAGTGCATGATAGCCACGTGATCAGTGCATGATAGCCACGTGATCAGTGCATGATCAGCCACGTGATCAGTGCATGATCAGTCACGTGATCAGTATGATCAGCCACGTGATCAGTGCATGATAGCCACGTGATCAGTGCATGATCAGTCACGTGATCAGTGCATGATCAGCCACGTGATCAGTGCATGATCAGTCACGTGATCAGTATGATCAGCCACGTGATCAGTGCATGATAGCCACGTGATCAGTGCATGATCAGTCACGTGATCAGTGCATGATCAGCACGTGATCAGTGCATGATCAGCCACGTGATCAGTGCATGATCAATTACGTGATCAGTGCATGATCAGTCACGTGACCAGTGCATGGTAGCTACGTGATCATTGCATGATCAGCCACGTGATCAGTGCATGATAGCCACGTGATCAGTGCATGATCAGCCACGTGATCAGTGCATGATCATCACGTGATCAGTGCATGATCAGTCACGTGATCAGTGCATGATCAGTCACGTGATCGTGTGTGATCAGCCACGTGATCAGTGCATGATATCAGTGCATGATAGCCACGTGATCAGTGCATGATAGCCACGTGATCAGTGCATGATCAGTCACGTGATAGTGTGTGATCAGCCACGTGATCAGTGCATGATATCCACGTGATCAGTGCATGATAGCCACGTGATCAGTGCATGATCAGTCACGTGATCAGTGCATGATCAGTCACGTGATAGTGTGTGATCAGCCACGTGATCAGTGCATGATCAGCCACGTGATCAGTGCATGATCAATTACGTGATCAGTGCATGATCAGTCACGTGACCAGTACATGGTTGCTACGTGATCGTTGCATGATCAGCCACGTGAGCAGTGCATGATAGCCACGTGATCAGTGCATGATCAGTCACGTGATCAGTGCATGATCAGTCACGTGATCAGTGCATGATCATTTACGTGATCAGTGCATGATCAGTCACGTGATCAGTATATGGTAGCTACGTGATCAGTGCATGACAGCCACGTGATCAGTGCATGATAGCCACGTGATCAGTGCATGATCAGTCACGTGATCAGTGTATGATCAGCCACGTGATCAGTGCATGAGTGCCACGTGATCAGTGCATGATCAGTCACGTGATCAGTGCATGATCAGTCACGTGATCAGTGCATGATCAGTCACGTGATCAGTGCATGATCAGTTACGTGATCAGTGCATGATCAGTCACGTGATCAGTACATGGCAGCTACGTGATCAGTGCATGATCAGCCACGTGATCAGTGCATGATAGCCACGTGATCAGTGCATGATCAGTCACGTGATCAGTGCATGATCATCCACGTGATCAGTGCATGATCAGTCACGTGATCAGTGCATGATCAGACGTGATCAGTGCATGATCAGTCACGTGATCAGTGCATGATCAGCCACGTGATCAGTGCATGATAGCCACGTGATCAGTGCATGATAGTCAGTGATCAGTGCATGATCAGTCACGTGATCAGTGCATGATCAGCCACGTGATCAGTGCATGATAGCCACGTGATCAGTGCATGATCAGTCACGTGATCAGTGCATGATCAGTCACGTGATCAGTGCATGATCAATTACATTGATCAGTCACGTGATCAGTGCATGATCAATTACATGATCAGTGCATGATCAGTCACGTGATCAGTGCATGTCAGCTACGTGATCAGTGCATGATCAGCCACGTGATCAGTGCATGATAGCCACGTGATCAGTGCATGATCAGCCACGTGATCAGTGCATGATACCACGTGATCAGTGCATGATCAGTCACGTGATCAGTGCATGATCAGCCACGTGATCAGTGCATGATAGCCACGTGATCAGTGCATGATAGTCACGTGATCAGTGCATGATCAGTCACGTGATCAGTGCATGATCAGCCACGTGATCAGTGCATGATCAGCCACGTGATCAGTGCATGATAGCCACGTGATCAGTGCATGATCAGTCACGTGATCAGTGCATGATCAGCCACGTGATCAGTGCATGATCAGCCACGTGATCAGTGCATGATAGCCACGTGATCAGTGCATGATCAGTCACGTGATCAGTGCATGATCAGTCACGTGATCAGTGCATGATCAGCCACGTGATCAGTGCATGATCAATTACGTGATCAGTGCATGATCAGTCACGTGATCAGTACATGGTAGCTACGTGATCATTGCATGATCAGCCACGTGATCAGTGCATGATAGCCACGTGATCAGTGCATGATCAGTCACGTGATCAGTGCATGATCAGTCACGTGATCAGTGCATGATCAGTCACGTGATCAGTGCATGATCAGTCACGTGACCAGTGCATGGTAGCTACGTGATCATTGCATGATCAGCCACGTGATCAGTGCATGATAGCCACGTGATCAGTGCATGATCAGTCACGTGATCAGTGCATGATCAGCCACGTGATCAGTGCATGATAGCTACGTGATCAGTGCATGATCAGCCGTGATCAGTGCATGATAGCCACGTGATCAGTGCATGATCAGTCACGTGATCAGTGCATGATCAGCCACGTGATCAGTGCATGATCAGTCACGTGATCAGTGCATGATCAGCCACGTGATCAGTGCATGATCAGTCACGTGATCAGTGCATGATCAGTCACGTGATCAGTGCATGATAGCCACGTGATCAGTGCATGATCAGCCACGTGATCAGTGCATGATCAGTCACGTGATCAGTGCATGATCAGTCACGTGATCAGTGCATGGTAGCTACGTGATCAGTGCATGATCAGCCACGTGATCAGTGCATGATAGCCACGTGATCAGTGCATGATCAGTCACGTGATCAGTGCATGATCAGTCACGTGATCAGTGCATGATCAGTCACGTGATCAGTGCATGATCAATTACGTGATCAGTGCATGATCAGTCACGTGATCAGTGCATGGCAGCTACGTGATCAGTGCATGATCAGCCACGTGATCAGTGCATGATAGCCACGTGATCAGTGCATGATCAGTCACGTGATCAGTGTGATCATCCACGTGATCAGTGCATGATCAGTCACGTGATCAGTGCATGATCAGACGTGATCAGTGCATGATCAGTCACGTGATCAGTGCATGATCAGCCACGTGATCAGTGCATGATCAGCCACGTGATCAGTGCATGATAGCCACGTGATCAGTGCATGATCAGTCACGTGATCAGTGCATGATCAGCCACGTGATCAGTGCATGATAGCCACGTGATCAGTGCATGATCAGTCACGTGATCAGTGCATGATCAGTCACGTGATCAGTGCATGATCAGTCACGTGATCAGTGCATGATCAGCCACGTGATCAGTGCATGATCAGTCACGTGATCAGTGCATGATAGCACGTGATCAGTGCATGATCAGTCCCGTGATCAGTGCATGATCAGCCACGTGATCAGTGCATGATAGCCACGTGATCAGTGCATGATCAGTCACGTGATCAGTGCATGATCAGCCACGTGATCAGTGCATGATCAGCCACGTGATCAGTGCATGATCAGCCACGTGATCAGTGCATGATCAATCACATGATCAGTGCATGATCAGTCACGTGATCAGTGTATGATCAGCCACGTGAACAGTGCATGCTCAGTCACGTGATCAGGGCCTGCTGAGCTGCGTGATTACTGTCTGCTCATCTGCTTGACAATTGCCAGCTGAGCTGCACGATTCCTGCCTGTCATCTGCTTGACAATTGCCAGCTGTGCTGCGTAATTCCTGCCTGCTCAGCTGCTTGATTATTGCCAGCTGAGCAGCATGATTCCTCACAGCTGAGTTCCATGATTATTGCCTGCTGACTGATTCGTGCCTACTCAGCTCTTTGTTCATTGCCTCCAGAGGCACATGATCAGTGTATGATAGCAAACATGATCAGTGCATGATCAGTCACATGATCAGTGCATGATAGCCACGTGATCAGTGCATGATCAGTACGTGATCAGTGCATGATCAGTCATGTGATCAGTGCATGATAGCTGCGTGATCAGTGCATGATCAGCCACGTGATCAGTGCATGATAGCCACGTGATCAGTGCATGATCAGCCACGTGATCAGTGCATGATCAGTCACGTGATCAGTGCATGATCAGCCACGTGATCAGTGCATGATCAGTCACGTGATCAGTGCATGATCAGCCACGTGATCAGTGCATGATCAGTCACGTGATCAGTGCATGATCAGTCACGTGATCAGTGCATGATAGCCACGTGATCAGTGCATGATCAGCCACGTGATCAGTGCATGATCAGTCACGTGATCAGTGCATGATCAGTCACGTGATCAGTGCATGGTAGCCACGTGATCAGTGCATGATCAGCCACGTGATCAGTGCATGATAGCCACGTGATCAGTGCATGATCAGTCACGTGATCAGTGCATGATCAGTCACGTGATCAGTGCATGATCAGTCACGTGATCAGTGCATGATCAATTACGTGATCAGTGCATGATCAGTCACGTGACCAGTACATGGTAGCTACGTGATCAGTGCATGATCAGCCACGTGATCAGTGCATGATAGCCACGTGATCAGTGCATGATCAGTCACGTGATCAGTGCATGATCATCCACGTGATCAGTGCATGATCAGTCACGTGATCAGTGCATGATCAGACGTGATCAGTGCATGATCAGTCACGTGATCAGTGCATGATCAGCCACGTGATCAGTGCATGATAGCCACGTGATCAGTGCATGATAGCCAGTGATCAGTGCATGATCAGTCACGTGATCAGTGCATGATCAGCCACGTGATCAGTGCATGATTGCCACGTGATCAGTGCATGATCAGTCACGTGATCAGTGCATGATCAGCCACGTGATCAGTGCATGATCAGCCACGTGATCAGTGCATGATCAGTCACGTGATCAGTGCATGATCAGCCACGTGATCAGTGCATGATAGCCACGTGATCAGTGCATGATCAGTCACGTGATCAGTGTATGATCAGCCACGTGAACAGTGCATGCTCAGTCACGTGATCAGGGCCTGCTGAGCTGCGTGATTACTGTCTGCTCATCTGCTTGACAATTGCCAGCTGAGCTGCACGATTCCTGCCTGTCATCTGCTTGACAATTGCCAGCTGTGCTGCATAATTCCTGCCTGCTCAGCTGCTTGATTATTGCCAGCTGAGCAGCATGATTTCTCACAGCTGAGTTCCATGATTATTGCCTGACTGATTTCTGCCTACTCAGCTCTTTGTTCATTGCCTCCAGAGGCACATGATCAGTGTATGATAGCAAACATGATCAGTGCATGATCAGTCACATGATCATGCATGATAAGCCACGTGATCAGTGCATGATCAGTCACGTGATCAGTGCATGATCAGTCACGTGATCAGTGCATGTAGCTGCGTGATCAGTGCATGATCAGCCACGTGATCAGTGCATGATAGCCACGTGATCAGTGCATGATCAGCCACGTGATCAGTGCATGATCAGTCACGTGATCAGTGCATGATCAGCCACGTGATCAGTGCATGATCAGTCACGTGATCAGTATGATCAGCCACGTGATCAGTGCATGATAGCCACGTGATCAGTGCATGATCAGCCACGTGATCAGTGCATGATCAGTCACGTGATCAGTGCATGATCAGTCACGTGATCAGTACATGGTACCTGCGTGATCATGCATGATCAGTCACGTGATAGTGCATGATCAGCCACGTGATCAGTGCATGATATCAGTGCATGATCAGCCACGTGATCAGTGCATGATAGCCACGTGATCAGTGCATGATCAGTCACGTGATAGTGTGTGATCAGCCACGTGATCAGTGCATGATAGCCACGTGATCAGTGCATGATAGCCACGTGATCAGTGCATGATCAGTCACGTGATCAGTGCATGATCAGTCACGTGATCGTGTGTGATCAGCCACGTGATCAGTGCATGATCAGCCACGTGATCAGTGCATGATCAGCCACGTGATCAGTGCATGATCAGTCACGTGATCAGTACATGATCAGTCACGTGAACAGTGCATGATCATTTACGTGATCAGTGCATGATCAGTCACGTGACCAGTATATGGTAGCTACGTGATCATTCCATGACGAGCCACGTGAGCAGTGCATGATAGCCACGTGATGTGTGCATGATGAGTTACGTGAGCAGAGTATGATCAGCCACGTGATCAGTGCATGAGTGCCACGTGATCAGTGCATGATATGTCACGTGACAGGTGTGTGATCAGCCACGTGAACAGTGCATGTTCAGCCACGTGATCAGTGCATGATAGCCACGTGATCAGTGCATGATCAGTTACGTGAGCAGTGTATGATCAGCCACGTGATCAGTGCATGGTCAGACACGTGAACAGTGTATGATCAGCCACGTGATCAGTGCATGATATCCAAGTGATCAGTGCATGATCAATCACGTGATCAGTGTATGATCAGCCACGTGAACAGTGCATGCTCAGTCACGTGATCAGGGCCTGCTGAGCTGCGTGATTACTGTCTGCTCATCTGCTTGACAATTGCCAGCTGAGCTGCACGATTCCTGCCTGTCATCTGCTTGACAATTGCCAGCTGTGCTGCGTAATTCCTGCCTGCTCAGCTGCTTGATTATTGCCAGCTGAGCAGCATGATTCCTCACACCTGAGTTCCATGATTATTGCCTGCTGACTGTTTGATTCGTGCCTACTCAGCTCTTTGTTTATTGCCTCCAGAGGCACATGATCAGTGTATGATAGCAAACATGATCAGCGCATGATCAGTCACATGATCAGCGCCATTAAGTCACGTGATCACTACATGATAGTCATGTGATCAGTCCATGCTCAGTCACGGTATCAGTGCATGATCAGCCACGTGATCAGTGCATGATCAGCCACGTGATCAGTGCATGATCAGTCATGTGATCAGTGCATGATACCTGCGTGATCAGTGCATGATCAGCCACGTGATCAGTGCATGATAGCCACGTGATCAGTGCATGATCAGTCACGTGATCAGTGCATGATCAGTCACGTGATCAGTGCATGATCAGCCACGTGATCAGTGCATGATCAGTCACGTGATCAGTGCATGATCAGCCACGTGATCAGTGCATGATCAGCCACGTGATCAGTGCATGATAGCCACGTGATCAGTGCATGATCAGTCACGTGATCATGCATGATCAGCCACGTGATCAGTGCATGATAGCCACGTGATCAGTGCATGATAGCCACGTGATCAGTGCATGATCAGTCACGTGATCAGTGCATGATCAGTCACGTGATCAGTGCATGATCAGTCACGTGATCAGTGCATGATCAGCCACGTGATCAGTGCATGATAGCCACGTGATCAGTGCATGATCAGTCACGTGATCAGTGCATGATCAGTCACGTGATCAGTGCATGATCAGCCACGTGATCAGTGCATGATCAGCCACGTGATCAGTGCATGATCAGTCACGTGATCAGTGCATGATCAGCCACGTGATCAGTGCATGATCAATTACGTGATCAGTGCATGATCAGTCACGTGACCAGTACATGATAGCTACGTGATCAGTGCATGATCAGCCACGTGATCAGTGCATGATAGCCACGTGATCAGTGCATGATCAGCCACGTGATCAGTGCATGATCAGTCACGTGATCAGTGCATGATCAGCCACGTGATCAGTGCATGATCAGTCATGTAGTCAGTGCATGATAGCCACGTGATCAGTGCATGATCAGTCACGTGATCAGTGTATGATCAGCCACGTGATCAGTGCATGATAGCCACGTGATCAGTGCATGATCAGTCACGTGATCAGTGTATGATCAGCCACGTGAACAGTGCATGCTCAGTCACGTGATCAGGGCCTGCTGAGCTGCGTGATTACTGTCTGCTCATCTGCTTGACAATTGCCAGCTGAGCTGCACGATTCCTGCCTGTCATCTGCTTGACAATTGCCAGCTGTGCTGCGTAATTCCTGCCTGCTCAGCTGCTTGATTATTGCCAGCTGAGCAGCATGATTTCTCACAGCTGAGTTCCATGATTATTGCCTGCTGACTGATTCGTGCCTACTCAGCTCTTTGTTCATTGCCTCCAGAGGCACATGATCAGTGTATGATAGCAAACATGATCAGTGCATGATCAGTCACATGATCAGTGCATGATAAGCCACGTGATCAGTGCATGATCAGTCATGTGATCAGTGCATGATCAGTCATGTGATCAGTGCATGATAGCCACGTGATCAGTGCATGATCAGCCACGTGATCAGTGCATGATGCCACGTGATCAGTGCATGATCAGTCACGTGATCAGTGCATGATCAGCCACGTGATCAGTGCATGATCAGCCACGTGATCAGTGCATGATAGCCACGTGATCAGTGCATGATCAGTCACGTGATCAGTGTATGATCAGCCACGTGATCAGTGCATGGTCAGCACGTGATCAGTGCATGATCAGCCACGTGATCAGTGCATGATAGCCACGTGATCAGTGCATGATCAGTCACGTGATCAGTGCATGATCAGTCACGTGATCAGTGCATGATCAGCCACGTGATCAGTGCATGATCAGTCACGTGATCAGTGCATGATAGCCACGTGATCAGTGCATGATCAGCCACGTGATCAGTGCATGATCAGCCACGTGATCAGTGCATGATAGCCACGTGATCAGTGCATGATCAGCCACGTGATCAGTGCATGATCAGTCACGTGATCAGTATGATCAGCCACGTGATCAGTGCATGATAGCCACGTGATCAGTGCATGATCAGTCACGTGATCAGTGCATGATCAGCCACGTGATCAGTGCATGATCAGTCACGTGATCAGTATGATCAGCCACGTGATCAGTGCATGATAGCCACGTGATCAGTGCATGATCAGTCACGTGATCAGTGCATGATCAGCACGTGATCAGTGCATGATCAGCCACGTGATCAGTGCATGATCAATTACGTGATCAGTGCATGATCAGTCACGTGATCAGTGCATGGTAGCTACGTGATCATTGCATGATCAGCCACGTGATCAGTGCATGATAGCCACGTGATCAGTGCATGATCAGCCACGTGATCAGTGCATGATCATCACGTGATCAGTGCATGATCAGTCACGTGATCAGTGCATGATCAGTCACGTGATAGTGTGTGATCAGCCACGTGATCAGTGCATGATATCAGTGCATGATAGCCACGTGATCAGTGCATGATAGCCACGTGATCAGTGCATGATCAGTCACGTGATAGTGTGTGATCAGCCACGTGATCAGTGCATGATATCCACGTGATCAGTGCATGATAGCCACGTGATCAGTGCATGATCAGTCACGTGATCAGTGCATGATCAGTCACGTGATAGTGTGTGATCAGCCACGTGATCAGTGCATGATCAGCCACGTGATCAGTGCATGATCAATTACGTGATCAGTGCATGATCAGTCACGTGACCAGTACATGGTTGCTACGTGATCGTGCATGATCAGCCACGTGAGCAGTGCATGATAGCCACGTGATCAGTGCATGATCAGTCACGTGATCAGTGCATGATCAGTCACGTGATCAGTGCATGATCATTTACGTGATCAGTGCATGATCAGTCACGTGACCAGTATATGGTAGCTACGTGATCATTGCATGACAGCCACGTGATCAGTGCATGATAGCCACGTGATCAGTGCATGATCAGTCACGTGATCAGTGTATGATCAGCCACGTGATCAGTGCATGAGTGCCACGTGATCAGTGCATGATCAGTCACGTGATCAGTGCATGATCAGTCACGTGATCAGTGCATGATCAGCCACGTGATCAGTGCATGATCAGTTACGTGATCAGTGCATGATCAGTCACGTGATCAGTACATGGCAGCTACGTGATCAGTGCATGATCAGCCACGTGATCAGTGCATGATAGCCACGTGATCAGTGCATGATCAGTCACGTGATCAGTGCATGATCATCCACGTGATCAGTGCATGATCAGTCACGTGATCAGTGCATGATCAGACGTGATCAGTGCATGATCAGTCACGTGATCAGTGCATGATCAGCCACGTGATCAGTGCATGATAGCCACGTGATCAGTGCATGATAGTCAGTGATCAGTGCATGATCAGTCACGTGATCAGTGCATGATCAGCCACGTGATCAGTGCATGATAGCCACGTGATCAGTGCATGATCAGTCACGTGATCAGTGCATGATCAGTCACGTGATCAGTGCATGATCAATTACATTGATCAGTCACGTGATCAGTGCATGATCAATTACATGATCAGTGCATGATCAGTCACGTGATCAGTGCATGTCAGCTACGTGATCAGTGCATGATCAGCCACGTGATCAGTGCATGATAGCCACGTGATCAGTGCATGATCAGCCACGTGATCAGTGCATGATACCACGTGATCAGTGCATGATCAGTCACGTGATCAGTGCATGATCAGCCACGTGATCAGTGCATGATAGCCACGTGATCAGTGCATGATAGTCACGTGATCAGTGCATGATCAGTCACGTGATCAGTGCATGATCAGCCACGTGATCAGTGCATGATCAGCCACGTGATCAGTGCATGATAGCCACGTGATCAGTGCATGATCAGTCACGTGATCAGTGCATGATCAGCCACGTGATCAGTGCATGATCAGCCACGTGATCAGTGCATGATAGCCACGTGATCAGTGCATGATCAGTCACGTGATCAGTGCATGATCAGTCACGTGATCAGTGCATGATCAGCCACGTGATCAGTGCATGATCAATTACGTGATCAGTGCATGATCAGTCACGTGATCAGTGCATGGTAGCTACGTGATCAGTGCATGATCAGCCACGTGATCAGTGCATGATAGCCACGTGATCAGTGCATGATCAGTCACGTGATCAGTGCATGATCAGTCACGTGATCAGTGCATGATCATTTACGTGATCAGTGCATGATCAGTCACGTGACCAGTGCATGGTAGCTACGTGATCATTGCATGATCAGCCACGTGATCAGTGCATGATAGCCACGTGATCAGTGCATGATCAGTCACGTGATCAGTGCATGATCAGCCACGTGATCAGTGCATGATAGCTACGTGATCAGTGCATGATCAGCCGTGATCAGTGCATGATAGCCACGTGATCAGTGCATGATCAGTCACGTGATCAGTGCATGATCAGCCACGTGATCAGTGCATGATCAGTCACGTGATCAGTGCATGATCAGCCACGTGATCAGTGCATGATCAGTCACGTGATCAGTGCATGATCAGTCACGTGATCAGTGCATGATAGCTACGTGATCAGTGCATGATCAGCCACGTGATCAGTGCATGATCAGTCACGTGATCAGTGCATGATCAGTCACGTGATCAGTGCATGGTAGCTACGTGATCAGTGCATGATCAGCCACGTGATCAGTGCATGATAGCCACGTGATCAGTGCATGATCAGTCACGTGATCAGTGCATGATCAGTCACGTGATCAGTGCATGATCAGTCACGTGATCAGTGCATGATCAATTACGTGATCAGTGCATGATCAGTCACGTGATCAGTGCATGGCAGCTACGTGATCAGTGCATGATCAGCCACGTGATCAGTGCATGATAGCCACGTGATCAGTGCATGATCAGTCACATGATCAGTGTATGATCATCCACGTGATCAGTGCATGATCAGTCACGTGATCAGTGCATGATCAGACGTGATCAGTGCATGATCAGTCACGTGATCAGTGCATGATCAGCCACGTGATCAGTGCATGATCAGCCACGTGATCAGTGCATGATAGCCACGTGATCAGTGCATGATCAGTCACGTGATCAGTGCATGATCAGCCACGTGATCAGTGCATGATAGCCACGTGATCAGTGCATGATCAGTCACGTGATCAGTGCATGATCAGTCACGTGATCAGTGCATGATCAGTCACGTGATCAGTGCATGATCAGCCACGTGATCAGTGCATGATCAGTCACGTGATCAGTGCATGATAGCCCGTGATCAGTGCATGATCAGTCCCGTGATCAGTGCATGATCAGCCACGTGATCAGTGCATGATAGCCACGTGATCAGTGCATGATCAGTCACGTGATCAGTGCATGATCAGCCACGTGATCAGTGCATGATCAGCCACGTGATCAGTGCATGATCAGCCACGTGATCAGTGCATGATCAATCACGTGATCAGTGCATGATCAGTCACGTGATCAGTGTATGATCAGCCACGTGAACAGTGCATGCTCAGTCACGTGATCAGGGCCTGCTGAGCTGCGTGATTACTGTCTGCTCATCTGCTTGACAATTGCCAGCTGAGCTGCATGATTCCTGCCTGTCATCTGCTTGACAATTGCCAGCTGTGCTGCGTAATTCCTGCCTGCTCAGCTGCTTGATTATTGCCAGCTGAGCAGCATGATTCCTCACAGCTGAGTTCCATGATTATTGCCTGCTGACTGATTCGTGCCTACTCAGCTCTTTGTTCATTGCCTCCAGAGGCACATGATCAGTGTATGATAGCAAACATGATCAGCACATGATCAGTCACATGATCAGTGCATGATAGCCACGTGATCAGTGCATGATCAGTACGTGATCAGTGCATGATCAGTCATGTGATCAGTGCATGGTAGCCACGTGATCAGTGCATGATCAGCCACGTGATCAGTGCATGATAGCCACGTGATCAGTGCATGATCAGCCACGTGATCAGTGCATGATCAGTCACGTGATCAGTGCATGATCAGCCACGTGATCAGTGCATGATCAGTCACGTGATCAGTGCATGATCAGCCACGTGATCAGTGCATGATCAGTCACGTGATCAGTGCATGATCAGTCACGTGATCAGTGCATGATAGCCACGTGATCAGTGCATGATCAGCCACGTGATCAGTGCATGATCAGTCACGTGATCAGTGCATGATCAGTCACGTGATCAGTGCATGGTAGCCACGTGATCAGTGCATGATCAGCCACGTGATCAGTGCATGATAGCCACGTGATCAGTGCATGATCAGTCACGTGATCAGTGCATGATCAGTCACGTGATCAGTGCATGATCAGTCACGTGATCAGTGCATGATCAATTACGTGATCAGTGCATGATCAGTCACGTGACCAGTACATGGCAGCTACGTGATCAGTGCATGATCAGCCACGTGATCAGTGCATGATAGCCACGTGATCAGTGCATGATCAGTCACGTGATCAGTGCATGATCATCCACGTGATCAGTGCATGATCAGTCACGTGATCAGTGCATGATCAGACGTGATCAGTGCATGATCAGTCACGTGATCAGTGCATGATCAGCCACGTGATCAGTGCATGATAGCCACGTGATCAGTGCATGATAGCCAGTGATCAGTGCATGATCAGTCACGTGATCAGTGCATGATCAGCCACGTGATCAGTGCATGATAGCCACGTGATCAGTGCATGATCAGTCACGTGATCAGTGCATGATCAGCCACGTGATCAGTGCATGATAGCCACGTGATCAGTGCATGATCAGTCACGTGATCAGTGCATGATCAGCCACGTGATCAGTGCATGATAGCCACGTGATCAGTGCATGATCAGTCACGTGATCAGTGTATGATCAGCCACGTGAACAGTGCATGCTCAGTCACGTGATCAGGGCCTGCTGAGCTGCGTGATTACTGTCTGCTCATCTGCTTGACAATTGCCAGCTGAGCTGCACGATTCCTGCCTGTCATCTGCTTGACAATTGCCAGCTGTGCTGCATAATTCCTGCCTGCTCAGCTGCTTGATTATTGCCAGCTGAGCAGCATGATTTCTCACAGCTGAGTTCCATGATTATTGCCTACTGATTTCTGCCTACTCAGCTCTTTGTTCATTGCCTCCAGAGGCACATGATCAGTGTATGACACCAAACATGATCAGCACATGATCAGTCACATGATCATGCATGATAAGCCACGTGATCAGTGCATGATCAGTCACGTGATCAGTGCATGATCAGTCATGTGATCAGTACATGTAGCTGCGTGATCAGTGCATGATCAGCCACGTGATCAGTGCATGATAGCCACGTGATCAGTGCATGATCAGCCACGTGATCAGTGCATGATCAGTCACGTGATCAGTGCATGATCAGCCACGTGATCAGTGCATGATCAGTCACGTGATCAGTGCATGATCAGTCACGTGATCAGTGCATGATCAGTCACGTGACCAGTACATGGTAGCTACGTGATCATTGCATGATCAGCCACGTGATCAGTGCATGATAGCCACGTGATCAGTGCATGATCAGTCACGTGATCAGTGCATGATCAGCCACGTGATCAGTGCATGATCAATTACGTGATCAGTGCATGATCAGTCACGTGACCAGTACATGGTAGCTACGTGATCATTGCATGATCAGCCACGTGATCAGTGCATGATAGCCACGTGATCAGTGCATGATCAGTCACGTGATCAGTGCATGATCAGTCACGTGATCAGTGCATGATCAGCCACGTGATCAGTGCATGATCAATCACGTGATCAGTGCATGATCAGTCACGTGATCAGTGCATGATAGCCACGTGATCAGTGCATGATCAGCCACGTGATCAGTGCATGATAGCCACGTGATCAGTGCATGATCAGTTACGTGATCAGTGTATGATCAGCCACGTGATCAGTGCATGGTCAGACACGTGAACAGTGTATGATCAGCCACGTGATCAGTGCATGATATCCAAGTGATCAGTGCATGATCAATCACGTGATCAGTGTATGATCAGCCACGTGAACAGTGCATGCTCAGTCACGTGATCAGGGCCTGCTGAGCTGCGTGATTACTGTCTGCTCATCTGCTTGACAATTGCCAGCTGAGCTGCACGATTCCTGCCTGTCATCTGCTTGACAATTGCCAGCTGTGCTGCGTAATTCCTGCCTGCTCAGCTGCTTGATTATTGCCAGCTGAGCAGCATGATTCCTCACAGCTGAGTTCCATGATTATTGCCTGCTGACTGTTTGATTCGTGCCTACTCAGCTCTTTGTTTATTGCCTCCAGAGGCACATGATCAGTGTATGATAGCAAACATGATCAGCGCATGATCAGTCACATGATCAGCGCCATTAAGTCACGTGATCACTACATGATAGTCATGTGATCAGTCCATGCTCAGTCACGGTATCAGTGCATGATCAGCCACGTGATCAGTGCATGATCTGTCACATGATTAGTGTATGATCATCCACGTGATCAGTGCATGGGCAGTCATGTGATCAGTGCATGATATAGACGTGATCAGTGCATGATCAGTCTCGTGATCAGTGCATGATAGCCACGTGATCAGTGCATGATCAGTCACCTGATGGGTGTATGATCATTCACGTGACCTGTACATGGTAGCTACATGATCATTGCATGATCAGCCACGTGAGTAGTGCATGATAGCCACGTGATCACTGCATGATCAGTCACGTGATCAGTGCATGATCAGTCATGTGACCAGTACATGGTAGCTGCGTGATCATGCATGATCAGCCACGTGAGCAGTGCATGATAGCCACGTGATCAGTGCATGATCAGACACGTGATCAGTGCATGATCAGTCACGTGATCAGTGCATGATCAGCCACGTGATCAGTGCATGATCAGCCACGTGATCAGTGTATGATCAGCCACGTGATCAGTGCATGATAGCCACGTGATCAGTGCATGATCAGTCACGTGATCAGTGCATGATCAGTCACGTGATCAGTGCATGATCAGCCACGTGATCAGTGCATGATCAGCCACGTGATCAGTGCATGATCATTACGTGATCAGTGCATGATCAGTCACGTGACCAGTACATGGTAGCTACGTGATCATTGCATGATCAGCCACGTGATCAGTGCATGATAGCCACGTGATCAGTGCATGATCAGTCACGTGATCAGTGCATGATCAGTCACGTGATCAGTGCATGATCAGCCACGTGATCAGTGCATGATCAGCCACGTGATCAGTGCATGATCAGCCACGTGATCAGTGCATGATAGCCACGTGATCAGTGCATGATCAGTCACGTGATCAGTGCATGATCAGCCACGTGATCAGTGCATGATCAGCCACGTGATCAGTATGATCAGCCACGTGATCAGTGCATGATAGCCACGTGATCAGTGCATGATCAGTCACGTGATCAGTGCATGATCAGCACGTGATCAGTGCATGATCAGCCACGTGATCAGTGCATGATCAATTACGTGATCAGTGCATGATCAGTCACGTGATCAGTGCATGGTAGCTACGTGATCAGTGCATGATCAGCCACGTGATCAGTGCATGATAGCCACGTGATCAGTGCATGATCAGCCACGTGATCAGTGCATGATCATCACGTGATCAGTGCATGATCAGTCACGTGATCAGTGCATGATCAGTCACGTGATCAGTGCATGATCAGCCACGTGATCAGTGCATGATATCAGTGCATGATAGCCACGTGATCAGTGCATGATAGCCACGTGATCAGTGCATGATCAGTCACGTGATAGTGTGTGATCAGCCACGTGATCAGTGCATGATAGCCACGTGATCAGTGCATGATAGCCACGTGATCAGTGCATGATCAGTCACGTGATCAGTGCATGATCAGTCACGTGATCGTGTGTGATCAGCCACGTGATCAGTGCATGATCAGCCACGTGATCAGTGCATGATCAATTACGTGATCAGTGCATGATCAGTCACGTGACCAGTACATGGTTGCTACGTGATCAGTGCATGATCAGCCACGTGATCAGTGCATGATAGCCACGTGATCAGTGCATGATCAGTCACGTGATCAGTGCATGATCAGTCACGTGATCAGTGCATGATCAGTCACGTGATCAGTGCATGATCAGTCACGTGATCAGTGCATGATAGCTACGTGATCAGTGCATGACAGCCACGTGATCAGTGCATGATAGCCACGTGATCAGTGCATGATCAGTCACGTGATCAGTGTATGATCAGCCACGTGATCAGTGCATGAGTGCCACGTGATCAGTGCATGATCAGTCACGTGATCAGTGCATGATCAGTCACGTGATCAGTGCATGATCAGTCACGTGATCAGTGCATGATCAGTCACGTGATCAGTGCATGATCAGTCACGTGATCAGTGCATGGCAGCTACGTGATCAGTGCATGATCAGCCACGTGATCAGTGCATGATAGCCACGTGATCAGTGCATGATCAGTCACGTGATCAGTGCATGATCATCCACGTGATCAGTGCATGATCAGTCACGTGATCAGTGCATGATCAGACGTGATCAGTGCATGATCAGTCACGTGATCAGTGCATGATCAGCCACGTGATCAGTGCATGATAGCCACGTGATCAGTGCATGATAGTCAGTGATCAGTGCATGATCAGTCACGTGATCAGTGCATGATCAGCCACGTGATCAGTGCATGATAGCCACGTGATCAGTGCATGATCAGTCACGTGATCAGTGCATGATCAGTCACGTGATCAGTGCATGATCAATTACATTGATCAGTCACGTGATCAGTGCATGATCAGTTACGTGATCAGTGCATGATCAGTCACGTGATCAGTGCATGTCAGCTACGTGATCAGTGCATGATCAGCCACGTGATCAGTGCATGATAGCCACGTGATCAGTGCATGATCAGCCACGTGATCAGTGCATGATACCACGTGATCAGTGCATGATCAGTCACGTGATCAGTGCATGATCAGCCACGTGATCAGTGCATGATAGCCACGTGATCAGTGCATGATCAGTCACGTGATCAGTGCATGATCAGTCACGTGATCAGTGCATGATCAGCCACGTGATCAGTGCATGATCAGCCACGTGATCAGTGCATGATAGCCACGTGATCAGTGCATGATCAGTCACGTGATCAGTGCATGATCAGCCACGTGATCAGTGCATGATCAGCCACGTGATCAGTGCATGATAGCCACGTGATCAGTGCATGATCAGTCACGTGATCAGTGCATGATCAGTCACGTGATCAGTGCATGATCAGCCACGTGATCAGTGCATGATCAATTACGTGATCAGTGCATGATCAGTCACGTGACCAGTACATGGTAGCTACGTGATCAGTGCATGATCAGCCACGTGATCAGTGCATGATAGCCACGTGATCAGTGCATGATCAGTCACGTGATCAGTGCATGATCAGTCACGTGATCAGTGCATGATCAGTCACGTGATCAGTGCATGATCAGTCACGTGATCAGTGCATGTAGCTACGTGATCATTGCATGATCAGCCACGTGATCAGTGCATGATAGCCACGTGATCAGTGCATGATCAGTCACGTGATCAGTGCATGATCAGCCACGTGATCAGTGCATGGTAGCCACGTGATCAGTGCATGATCAGCCGTGATCAGTGCATGATAGCCACGTGATCAGTGCATGATCAGTCACGTGATCAGTGCATGATCAGCCACGTGATCAGTGCATGATCAGTCACGTGATCAGTGCATGATCAGCCACGTGATCAGTGCATGATCAGTCACGTGATCAGTGCATGATCAGTCACGTGATCAGTGCATGATAGCCACGTGATCAGTGCATGATCAGCCACGTGATCAGTGCATGATCAGCCACGTGATCAGTGCATGATCAGTCACGTGATCAGTGCATGGTAGCTACGTGATCAGTGCATGATCAGCCACGTGATCAGTGCATGATAGCCACGTGATCAGTGCATGATCAGTCACGTGATCAGTGCATGATCAGTCACGTGATCAGTGCATGATCAGTCACGTGATCAGTGCATGATCAATTACGTGATCAGTGCATGATCAGTCACGTGATCAGTGCATGGCAGCTACGTGATCAGTGCATGATCAGCCACGTGATCAGTGCATGATAGCCACGTGATCAGTGCATGATCAGTCACGTGATCAGTGCATGATCATCCACGTGATCAGTGCATGATCAGTCACGTGATCAGTGCATGATCAGACGTGATCAGTGCATGATCAGTCACGTGATCAGTGCATGATCAGCCACGTGATCAGTGCATGATCAGCCACGTGATCAGTGCATGATAGCCACGTGATCAGTGCATGATCAGTCACGTGATCAGTGCATGATCAGCCACGTGATCAGTGCATGATAGCCACGTGATCAGTGCATGATCAGTCACGTGATCAGTGCATGATCAGTCACGTGATCAGTGCATGATCAGTCACGTGATCAGTGCATGATCAGCCACGTGATCAGTGCATGATCAGTCACGTGATCAGTGCATGATAGCACGTGATCAGTGCATGATCAGTCCCGTGATCAGTGCATGATCAGCCACGTGATCAGTGCATGATAGCCACGTGATCAGTGCATGATCAGTCACGTGATCAGTGCATGATCAGCCACGTGATCAGTGCATGATCAGCCACGTGATCAGTGCATGATCAGCCACGTGATCAGTGCATGATCAATCACGTGATCAGTGCATGATCAGTCACGTGATCAGTGTATGATCAGCCACGTGAACAGTGCATGCTCAGTCACGTGATCAGGGCCTGCTGAGCTGCGTGATTACTGTCTGCTCATCTGCTTGACAATTGCCAGCTGAGCTGCATGATTCCTGCCTGTCATCTGCTTGACAATTGCCAGCTGTGCTGCGTAATTCCTGCCTGCTCAGCTGCTTGATTATTGCCAGCTGAGCAGCATGATTTCTCACAGCTGAGTTCCATGATTATTGCCTGCTGACTGATTCGTGCCTACTCAGCTCTTTGTTCATTGCCTCCAGAGGCACATGATCAGTGTATGATAGCAAACATGATCAGCGCATGATCAGTCACATGATCAGTGCATGATAGCCACGTGATCAGTGCATGATCAGTACGTGATCAGTGCATGATCAGTCACGTGATCAGTGCATGGCACGTGATCAGTGCATGATCAGCCACGTGATCAGTGCATGATAGCCACGTGATCAGTGCATGATCAGCCACGTGATCAGTGCATGATCAGTCACGTGATCAGTGCATGATCAGCCACGTGATCAGTGCATGATCAGTCACGTGATCAGTGCATGATCAGCCACGTGATCAGTGCATGATCAGTCACGTGATCAGTGCATGATCAGTCACGTGATCAGTGCATGATAGCCACGTGATCAGTGCATGATCAGCCACGTGATCAGTGCATGATCAGTCACGTGATCAGTGCATGATCAGTCACGTGATCAGTGCATGTAGCCACGTGATCAGTGCATGATCAGCCACGTGATCAGTGCATGATAGCCACGTGATCAGTGCATGATCAGTCACGTGATCAGTGCATGATCAGTCACGTGATCAGTGCATGATCAGTCACGTGATCAGTGCATGATCAATTACGTGATCAGTGCATGATCAGTCACGTGACCAGTACATGGTAGCTACGTGATCAGTGCATGATCAGCCACGTGATCAGTGCATGATAGCCACGTGATCAGTGCATGATCAGTCACGTGATCAGTGCATGATCATCCACGTGATCAGTGCATGATCAGTCACGTGATCAGTGCATGATCAGACGTGATCAGTGCATGATCAGTCACGTGATCAGTGCATGATCAGCCACGTGATCAGTGCATGATAGCCACGTGATCAGTGCATGATAGCCAGTGATCAGTGCATGATCAGTCACGTGATCAGTGCATGATCAGCCACGTGATCAGTGCATGATAGCCACGTGATCAGTGCATGATCAGTCACGTGATCAGTGCATGATCAGCCACGTGATCAGTGCATGATCAGCCACGTGATCAGTGCATGATCAGTCACGTGATCAGTGCATGATCAGCCACGTGATCAGTGCATGATAGCCACGTGATCAGTGCATGATCAGTCACGTGATCAGTGTATGATCAGCCACGTGAACAGTGCATGCTCAGTCACGTGATCAGGGCCTGCTGAGCTGCGTGATTACTGTCTGCTCATCTGCTTGACAATTGCCAGCTGAGCTGCACGATTCCTGCCTGTCATCTGCTTGACAATTGCCAGCTGTGCTGCATAATTCCTGCCTGCTCAGCTGCTTGATTATTGCCAGCTGAGCAGCATGATTCTCACAGCTGAGTTCCATGATTATTGCCTGACTGATTTCTGCCTACTCAGCTCTTTGTTCATTGCCTCCAGAGGCACATGATCAGTGTATGATACCAAACATGATCAGCACATGATCAGTCACATGATCATGCATGATAAGCCACGTGATCAGTGCATGATCAGTCACGTGATCAGTGCATGATCAGTCATGTGATCAGTGCATGTAGCCACGTGATCAGTGCATGATCAGCCACGTGATCAGTGCATGATAGCCACGTGATCAGTGCATGATCAGCCACGTGATCAGTGCATGATCAGTCACGTGATCAGTGCATGATCAGCCACGTGATCAGTGCATGATCAGTCACGTGATCAGTGCATGATCAGTCACGTGATCAGTGCATGATCAGTCACGTGACCAGTACATGGTAGCTACGTGATCATTGCATGATCAGCCACGTGATCAGTGCATGATAGCCACGTGATCAGTGCATGATCAGTCACGTGATCAGTGCATGATCAGCCACGTGATCAGTGCATGATCAATTACGTGATCAGTGCATGATCAGTCACGTGACCAGTGCATGGTAGCTACGTGATCAGTGCATGATCAGCCACGTGATCAGTGCATGATAGCCACGTGATCAGTGCATGATCAGTCACGTGATCAGTGCATGATCAGTCACGTGATCAGTGCATGATCAGCCACGTGATCAGTGCATGATCAGCCACGTGATCAGTGCATGATCAGTCACGTGATCAGTGCATGATAGCCACGTGATCAGTGCATGATCAGCCACGTGATCAGTGCATGATAGCCACGTGATCAGTGCATGATCAGTTACGTGATCAGTGTATGATCAGCCACGTGATCAGTGCATGGTCAGACACGTGAACAGTGTATGATCAGCCACGTGATCAGTGCATGATATCCAAGTGATCAGTGCATGATCAATCACGTGATCAGTGTATGATCAGCCACGTGAACAGTGCATGCTCAGTCACGTGATCAGGGCCTGCTGAGCTGCGTGATTACTGTCTGCTCATCTGCTTGACAATTGCCAGCTGAGCTGCACGATTCCTGCCTGTCATCTGCTTGACAATTGCCAGCTGTGCTGCGTAATTCCTGCCTGCTCAGCTGCTTGATTATTGCCAGCTGAGCAGCATGATTCCTCACAGCTGAGTTCCATGATTATTGCCTGCTGACTGTTTGATTCGTGCCTACTCAGCTCTTTGTTTATTGCCTCCAGAGGCACATGATCAGTGTATGATAGCAAACATGATCAGCGCATGATCAGTCACATGATCAGCGCCATTAAGTCACGTGATCACTACATGATAGTCATGTGATCAGTCCATGCTCAGTCACGGTATCAGTGCATGATCAGCCACGTGATCAGTGCATGATCTGTCACATGATTAGTGTATGATCATCCACGTGATCAGTGCATGGGCAGTCATGTGATCAGTGCATGATATAGACGTGATCAGTGCATGATCAGTCTCGTGATCAGTGCATGATAGCCACGTGATCAGTGCATGATCAGTCACCTGATGGGTGTATGATCATTCACGTGACCTGTACATGGTAGCTACATGATCATTGCATGATCAGCCACGTGAGTAGTGCATGATAGCCACGTGATCACTGCATGATCAGTCACGTGATCAGTGCATGATCAGTCATGTGACCAGTACATGGTAGCTGCGTGATCATGCATGATCAGCCACGTGAGCAGTGCATGATAGCCACGTGATCAGTGCATGATCAGACACGTGATCAGTGCATGATCAGTCACGTGATCAGTGCATGATCAGCCACGTGATCAGTGCATGATCAGTCACGTGATCAGTGTATGATCAGCCACGTGATCAGTGCATGATAGCCACGTGATCAGTGCATGATCAGTCACGTGATCAGTGCATGATCAGTCACGTGATCAGTGCATGATCAGCCACGTGATCAGTGCATGATCAGCCACGTGATCAGTGCATGATCATTACGTGATCAGTGCATGATCAGTCACGTGACCAGTACATGGTAGCTACGTGATCATTGCATGATCAGCCACGTGATCAGTGCATGATAGCCACGTGATCAGTGCATGATCAGTCACGTGATCAGTGCATGATCAGTCACGTGATCAGTGCATGATCAGCCACGTGATCAGTGCATGATCAGTCATGTATCAGTGCATGATAGCCCGTGATCAGTGCATGATCAGTCACGTGATCAGTGCATGATCAGCCACGTGATCAGTGCATGATAGCCACGTGATCAGTGCATGATCAGTCACGTGATCAGTGCATGATCAGTCACGTGATCAGTGTATGATCAGCCACGTGAACAGTGCATGCTCAGTCACGTGATCAGGGCCTGCTGAGCTGCGTGATTACTGTCTGCTCATCTGCTTGACAATTGCCAGCTGAGCTGCACGATTCCTGCCTGTCATCTGCTTGACAATTGCCACCTGTGCTGCGTAATTCCTGCCTGCTCATCTACTTGATTATTGCCAGCTGAGCAGCATGATTCCTCAGAGCTGAGTTCCATGATTATTGCCTGCTGACTGATTCGTGCCTACTCAGCTCTTTGTTCATTGCCTCCAGAGGCACATGATCAGTGTATGACACCAACATGATCAGTGCATGATCAGTCACGTGATCAGTGCATGATAAGCCACGTGATCAGTGCATGATCAGTCATGTGATCAGTGCATGATCAGTCACGTGATCAGTGCATGGTAGCTGCGTGATCAGTGCATGATCAGCCACGTGATCAGTGCATGATAGCCACGTGATCAGTGCATGATCAGTCACGTGATCAGTGCATGATCAGTCCCGTGATCAGTGCATGATCAGTCACGTGATCAGTGCATGATCAATCACGTGATCAGTGCATGATCAGTCACGTGACCAGTGCATGGTAGCTACGTGATCAGTGCATGATCAGCCACGTGATCAGTGCATGATAGCCACGTGATCAGTGCATGATCAGTCACGTGATCAGTGCATGATCAGTCACGTGATCAGTGCATGATCAGTCACGTGATAGTGCATGATCAGCCACGTGATCAGTGCATGATAGCCACGTGATCAGTGCATGATCAGCCACGTGATCAGTGCATGATCAGTCACGTGATCAGTGCATGATCAGTCACGTGATCAGTGCATGATAGCTACGTGATCAGTGCATGACAGCCACGTGATCAGTGCATGATAGCCACGTGATCAGTGCATGATCAGTCACGTGATCAGTGTATGATCAGCCACGTGATCAGTGCATGAGTGCCACGTGATCAGTGCATGATCAGTCACGTGATCAGTGCATGATCAGCCACGTGATCAGTGCATGATCAGCCACGTGATCAGTGCATGATAGCCACGTGATCAGTGCATGATCATCACGTGATCAGTGTATGATCAGCCACGTGAACAGTGCATGCTCAGTCACGTGATCAGGGCCTGCTGAGCTGCGTGATTACTGTCTGCTCATCTGCTTGACAATTGCCAGCTGAGCTGCACGATTCCTGCCTGTCATCTGCTTGACAATTGCCAGCTGTGCTGCGTAATTCCTGCCTGCTCAGCTGCTTGATTATTGCCAGCTGAGCAGCATGATTCCTCACACCTGAGTTCCATGATTATTGCCTGCTGACTGTTTGATTCGTGCCTACTCAGCTCTTTGTTTATTGCCTCCAGAGGCACATGATCAGTGTATGATAGCAAACATGATCAGTGCATGATCAGTCACATGATCAGCGCCATTAAGTCACGTGATCACTACATGATAGTCATGTGATCAGTCCATGCTCAGTCACGGT
This sequence comes from Bos javanicus, assembly GCF_032452875.1. Classification (NCBI taxonomy): domain Eukaryota; kingdom Metazoa; phylum Chordata; class Mammalia; order Artiodactyla; family Bovidae; genus Bos; species Bos javanicus. The sequence goes on along the minus strand of NW_026893680.1, from coordinate 49,539 downwards.
ATCAGTGCATGATCAGCCACGTGATCAGTGCATGATCAGCCACGTGATCAGTGCATGATAGCCACGTGATCAGTGCATGATCAGTCACGTGATCAGTGCATGATCAGTCACGTGATCAGTGCATGATCAGCCACGTGATCAGTGCATGATCAGTCACCTGATCAGTGCATGATCAGTCACGTGACCAGTACATGGTAGCTACATGATCATTGCATGATCAGCCACGTGAGTAGTGCATGATAGCCACGTGATCAGTGCATGATCAGTCACGTGATCAGTGCATGATCAGTCATGTGATCAGTGCATGATCAGGCACGTGATCAGTGCATGATCAGCCACGTGATCAGTGCATGATAGCCACGTGATCAGTGCATGATCAGTCACGTGATCAGTGCATGATCAGTCACGTGATCAGTGCATGATCAGCCACGTGATCAGTGCATGATCAGTCACGTGATCAGTGCATGATAGCCACGTGATCAGTGCATGATCAGCCACGTGATCAGTGCATGATAGCCACGTGATCAGTGCATGATCAGTTACGTGATCAGTGTATGATCAGCCACGTGATCAGTGCATGGTCAGACACGTGAACAGTGTATGATCAGCCACGTGATCAGTGCATGATATCAGTGATCAGTGCATGATCAATCACGTGATCAGTGTATGATCAGCCACGTGAACAGTGCATGCTCAGTCACGTGATCAGGGCCTGCTGAGCTGCGTGATTACTGTCTGCTCATCTGCTTGACAATTGCCAGCTGAGCTGCACGATTCCTGCCTGTCATCTGCTTGACAATTGCCAGCTGTGCTGCGTAATTCCTGCCTGCTCAGCTGCTTGATTATTGCCAGCTGAGCAGCATGATTCCTCACAGCTGAGTTCCATGATTATTGCCTGCTGACTGTTTGATTCGTGCCTACTCAGCTCTTTGTTTATTGCCTCCAGAGGCACATGATCAGTGTATGATAGCAAACATGATCAGCGCATGATCAGTCACATGATCAGCGCCATTAAGTCACGTGATCACTACATGATAGTCATGTGATCAGTCCATGCTCAGTCACGGTATCAGTGCATGATCAGCCACGTGATCAGTGCATGATCTGTCACATGATTAGTGTATGATCATCCACGTGATCAGTGCATGGGCAGTCATGTGATCAGTGCATGATATAGACGTGATCAGTGCATGATCAGTCTCGTGATCAGTGCATGATAGCCACGTGATCAGTGCATGATCAGTCACCTGATGGGTGTATGATCATTCACGTGACCTGTACATGGTAGCTACATGATCATTGCATGATCAGCCACGTGAGTAGTGCATGATAGCCACGTGATCAGTGCATGATCAGTCACGTGATCAGTGCATGATCAGTCATGTGACCAGTACATGGTAGCTGCGTGATCATGCATGATCAGCCACGTGATCAGTGCATGATAGCCACGTGATCAGTGCATGATCAGTCACGTGATCAGTGCATGATCAGTCACGTGATCAGTGCATGATCAGCCACGTGATCAGTGCATGATCAGTCACGTGATCAGTGCATGATAGCCACGTGATCAGTGCATGATCAGCCACGTGATCAGTGCATGATAGCCACGTGATCAGTGCATGATCAGTCACGTGATCAGTGCATGATCAGCCACGTGATCAGTGCATGATCAGTCACGTGATCAGTGCATGATCAGCCACGTGATCAGTGCATGATAGCCACGTGATCAGTGCATGATAGCCACGTGATCAGTGCATGATCAGTCACGTGATCAGTGCATGATCAGTCACGTGATCAGTGCATGATCAGCCACGTGATCAGTGCATGATCAGCCACGTGATCAGTGCATGATCAGTCACGTGATCAGTGCATGATCAGTCACGTGATCAGTGCATGATAGCCACGTGATCAGTGCATGATCAGCCACGTGATCAGTGCATGATCAGTCACGTGATCAGTGTGATCAGCCACGTGATCAGTGCATGATAGCCACGTGATCAGTGCATGATCAGCCACGTGATCAGTGCATGATCAGTCACGTGACCAGTACATGGTTGCTACGTGATCAGTGCATGATCAGCCACGTGATCAGTGCATGATAGCCACGTGATCAGTGCATGATCAGTCACGTGATCAGTGCATGATCAGTCACGTGATCAGTGCATGATCAGCCACGTGATCAGTGCATGATCAGTCACGTGATCAGTGCATGATCAGCCACGTGATCAGTGCATGATCAGTCACGTGATCAGTGCATGATATAGACGTGATCAGTGCATGATCAGTCACGTGATCAGTGCATGATAGCCACGTGATCAGTGCATGATCAGTCACGTGATCAGTGCATGATCAGTCACGTGATCAGTGCATGATAGCTACGTGATCAGTGCATGATCAGCCACGTGATCAGTGCATGATAGCCACGTGATCAGTGCATGATCAGTCACGTGATCAGTGCATGATCAGTCACGTGATCAGTGCATGATAGCTGCGTGATCAGTGCATGATCAGCCACGTGATCAGTGCATGATCAGCCACGTGATCAGTGCATGATCAGCCACGTGATCAGTGCATGATCAGTCACGTGATCAGTGCATGATCAGTCACGTGATCAGTGCATGATCAGCCACGTGATCAGTGCATGATCAATTACGTGATCAGTGCATGATCAGTCACGTGACCAGTATATGGTAGCTACGTGATCATTCCATGACAGCCACGTGATCAGTGCATGATAGCCACGTGATCAGTGCATGATCAGTTACGTGATCAGTGTATGATCAGCCACGTGATCAGTGCATGAGTGCCACGTGATCAGTGCATGATATGTCACGTGACAGTGTGTGATCAGCCACGTGATCAGTGCATGATCAGCCACGTGATCAGTGCATGATAGCCACGTGATCAGTGCATGATCAGTTACGTGATCAGTGTATGATCAGCCACGTGATCAGTGCATGATCAGACACGTGATCAGTGCATGATCAGCCACGTGATCAGTGCATGATATCCACGTGATCAGTGCATGATCATCACGTGATCAGTGTATGATCAGCCACGTGATCAGTGCATGCTCAGTCACGTGATCAGTGCCTGCTGAGCTGCGTGATTACTGTCTGCTCATCTGCTTGACAATTGCCAGCTGTGCTGCGTAATTCCTGCCTGCTCAGCTGCTTGATTATTGCCAGCTGAGCAGCATGATTCCTCACACCTGAGTTCCATGATTATTGCATGCTGACTGTTTGATTCGTGCCTACTCAGCTCTTTGTTTATTGCCTCCAGAGGCACATGATCAGTGTATGATAGCAAACATGATCAGTGCATGATCAGTCACATGATCAGCGCATTAAGTCACGTGATCAGTGCATGATAGTCATGTGATCAGTCCATGATCAGTCACGGTATCAGTGCATGATCAGCCACGTGATCAGTGCATGATCAGCCACGTGATCAGTGCATGATAGCCACGTGATCAGTGCATGATCAGTCACGTGATCAGTGCATGATCAGTCACGTGATCAGTGCATGATCAGCCACGTGATCAGTGCATGATAGCCACGTGATCAGTGCATGATCAGTCACGTGATCAGTGCATGATCAGTCACGTGACCAGTACATGGTAGCTACGTGATCATTGCATGATCAGCCACGTGAGTAGTGCATGATAGCCACGTGATCAGTGCATGATCAGTCACGTGATCAGTGCATGATCATCACGTGATCAGTGCATGATCAGTCACGTGATCAGTGCATGATATAGACGTGATCAGTGCATGATCAGTCACGTGATCAGTGCATGATCAGCCACGTGATCAGTGCATGATAGCCAGTGATCAGTGCATGATAGCCAGTGATCAGTGCATGATCAGTCACGTGATCAGTGCATGATCAGCCACGTGATCAGTGCATGATCAGCCACGTGATCAGTGCATGATCAGCCACGTGATCAGTGCATGATCAGTTACGTGAGCAGTGTATGATCAGCCACGTGATCAGTGCATGGTCAGACACGTGAACAGTGTATGATCAGCCACGTGATCAGTGCATGATAGCCACGTGATCAGTGCATGATCAGTCACGTGATCAGTGTATGATCAGCCACGTGAACAGTGCATGCTCAGTCACGTGATCTGGGCCTGCTGAGCTGCGTGATTACTGTCTGCTCATCTGCTTGACAATTGCCAGCTGAGCTGCACGATTCCTGCCTGTCATCTGCTTGACAATTGCCAGCTGTGCTGCGTAATTCCTGCCTGCTCAGCTGCTTGATTATTGCCAGCTGAGCAGCATGATTCCTCACACCTGAGTTCCATGATTATTGCCTGCTGACTGTTTGATTCGTGCCTACTCAGCTCTTTGTTTATTGCCTCCAGAGGCACATGATCAGTGTATGATAGCAAACATGATCAGCGCATGATCAGTCACATGATCAGCGCCATTAAGTCACGTGATCACTACATGATAGTCATGTGATCAGTCCATGCTCAGTCACGGTATCAGTGCATGATCAGCCACGTGATCAGTGCATGATCTGTCACATGATTAGTGTATGATCATCCACGTGATCAGTGCATGGGCAGTCATGTGATCAGTGCATGATATAGACGTGATCAGTGCATGATCAGTCTCGTGATCAGTGCATGATAGCCACGTGATCAGTGCATGATCAGTCACCTGATGGGTGTATGATCATTCACGTGACCTGTACATGGTAGCTACATGATCATTGCATGATCAGCCACGTGAGTAGTGCATGATAGCCACGTGATCAGTGCATGATCAGTCACGTGATCAGTGCATGATCAGTCATGTGATCAGTGCATGATCAGGCACGTGATCAGTGCATGATCAGCCACGTGATCAGTGCATGATAGCCACGTGATCAGTGCATGATCAGTCACGTGATCAGTGCATGATCAGTCACGTGATCAGTGCATGATCAGCCACGTGATCAGTGCATGATCAGCCACGTGATCAGTGCATGATCAGTCACGTGATCAGTGCATGATAGCTACGTGATCAGTGCATGATCAGCCACGTGATCAGTGCATGATAGCCACGTGATCAGTGCATGATCAGCCACGTGATCAGTGCATGATCAGTCACGTGATCAGTGCATGATCAGCCACGTGATCAGTGCATGATAGCCACGTGATCAGTGCATGATAGCCACGTGATCAGTGCATGATCAGCCACGTGATCAGTGCATGATCAGTCACGTGATCATGTGTGATCAGCCACGTGATCAGTGCATGATCAGCCACGTGATCAGTGCATGATCAATTACGTGATCAGTGCATGATCAGTCACGTGATCAGTGCATGATAGCTACGTGATCAGTGCATGATCAGCCACGTGATCAGTGCATGATAGCCACGTGATCAGTGCATGATCAGTCACGTGATCAGTGCATGATCAGTCACGTGATCAGTGCATGATCAGTTACGTGATCAGTGCATGATCAGTCACGTGACCAGTGCATGGTAGCTACGTGATCAGTGCATGATCAGCCACGTGATCAGTGCATGATAGCCACGTGATCAGTGCATGATCAGTCACGTGATCAGTGCATGATCAGTCACGTGATCAGTGCATGATAGCTGCGTGATCATGCATGATCAGCCACGTGATCAGTGCATGATCAGCCACGTGATCAGTGCATGATAGCCACGTGATCAGTGCATGATCAGTCACGTGATCAGTGCATGATCAGTCACGTGATCAGTGCATGATCAGCCACGTGATCAGTGCATGATCAGTCACGTGACCAGTATATGTAGCCACGTGATCAGTGCATGATCAGCCACGTGATCAGTGCATGATAGCCACGTGATCAGTGCATGATCAGTTACGTGATCAGTGTATGATCAGCCACGTGATCAGTGCATGATGCCACGTGATCAGTGCATGATCAGTCACGTGATCAGTGCATGATCAGCCACGTGATCAGTGCATGATCAGCCACGTGATCAGTGCATGATAGCCACGTGATCAGTGCATGATCAGTCACGTGATCAGTGCATGATCAGCCACGTGATCAGTGCATGCTCAGTCACGTGATCAGGGCCTGCTGAGCTGCGTGATTACTGTCTGTCATCTGCTTGACAATTGCCAGCTGTGCTGCGTAATTCCTGCCTGCTCAGCTGCTTGATTATTGCCAGCTGAGCAGCATGATTCCTCACACCTGAGTTCCATGATTATTGCCTGCTGACTGTTTGATTCGTGCCTACTCAGCTCTTTGTTTATTGCCTCCAGAGGCACATGATCAGTGTATGATAGCAAACATGATCAGCGCATGATCAGTCACATGATCAGCGCCATTAAGTCACGTGATCACTACATGATAGTCATGTGATCAGTCCATGCTCAGTCACGGTATCAGTGCATGATCAGCCACGTGATCAGTGCATGATCTGTCACATGATTAGTGTATGATCATCCACGTGATCAGTGCATGGGCAGTCATGTGATCAGTGCATGATATAGACGTGATCAGTGCATGATCAGTCACGTGATCAGTGCATGATAGCCACGTGATCAGTGCATGATCAGTCACCTGATGGGTGTATGATCATTCACGTGACCTGTACATGGTAGCTACATGATCATTGCATGATCAGCCACGTGAGTAGTGCATGATAGCCACGTGATCAGTGCATGATCAGTCACGTGATCAGTGCATGATCAGTCACGTGATCAGTGCATGATCAGCCACGTGATCAGTGCATGATCAGCCACGTGATCAGTGCATGATAGCCACGTGATCAGTGCATGATCAGTCACGTGATCAGTGCATGATCAGTCACGTGATCAGTGCATGATCAGCCACGTGATCAGTGCATGATAGCCACGTGATCAGTGCATGATCAGTCACGTGATCAGTGTATGATCAGTCACGTGACCAGTGCATGGTAGCTACGTGATCAGTGCATGATCAGCCACGTGATCAGTGCATGATAGCCACGTGATCAGTGCATGATCAGTCACGTGATCAGTGCATGATCAGTCATGTGATCAGTGCATGATCAGGCACGTGATCAGTGCATGATCAGCCACGTGATCAGTGCATGATAGCCACGTGATCAGTGCATGATCAGTCACGTGATCAGTGCATGATCAGTCACGTGATCAGTGCATGATCAGCCACGTGATCAGTGCATGATCAGCCACGTGATCAGTGCATGATCAGTCACGTGATCAGTGCATGATCAGTCACGTGATCAGTGCATGGTAGCTACGTGATCAGTGCATGATCAGCCACGTGATCAGTGCATGATAGCCACGTGATCAGTGCATGATCAGTCACGTGATCAGTGCATGATCAGTCACGTGATCAGTGCATGATCAGTCACGTGATCAGTGCATGATCAGCCACGTGATCAGTGCATGATCAGTCACGTGATCAGTGCATGATAGCCACGTGATCAGTGCATGATCAGCCACGTGATCAGTGCATGATAGCCACGTGATCAGTGCATGATAGCCACGTGATCAGTGCATGATAGCCACGTGATCAGTGCATGATCAGTCATGTGATACGTGTGTGATCAGCCACGTGATCAGTGCATGATATCCACGTGATCAGTGCATGATAGCCACGTGATCAGTGCATGAGAGCCACGTGATCAGTGCATGATCAGTCACGTGATACATGTGTGATCAGCCACGTGATCAGTGCATGATGAGCCACGTGATCAGTGCAGGATCAATTACGTGATCAGTGCATGATCAGTCACGTGACCAGTACATGGTTGCTACGTGATCGTTGCATGATCAGCCACGTGAGCAGAGCATGATAGCCACGTGATCAGTGCATGATCAGTCACGTGATCAGTACATGATCAGTCACGTGAACAGTGCATGATCATTTACGTGATCTGTGCATGATCAGTCACGTGACCAGTATATGGTAGCTACGTGATCATTCCATGACGAGCCACGTGAGCAGTGCATGATAGCCACGTGATGTGTGCATGATGAGTTACGTGAGCAGAGTATGATCAGCCACGTGATCAGTGCATGAGTGCCACGTGATCAGTGCATGATATGTCACGTGACAGGTGTGTGATCAGCCACGTGAACAGTGCATGTTCAGCCACGTGATCAGTGCATGATAGCCACGTGATCAGTGCATGATCAGTTACGTGAGCAGTGTATGATCAGCCACGTGATCAGTGCATGGTCAGACACGTGAACAGTGTATGATCAGCCACGTGATCAGTGCATGATATCCAAGTGATCAGTGCATGATCATCACGTGATCAGTGTATGATCAGCCACGTGAACAGTGCATGCTCAGTCACGTGATCAGGGCCTGCTGAGCTGCGTGATTACTGTCTGCTCATCTGCTTGACAATTGCCAGCTGAGCTGCACGATTCCTGCCTGTCATCTGCTTGACAATTGCCAGCTGTGCTGCGTAATTCCTGCCTGCTCAGCTGCTTGATTATTGCCAGCTGAGCAGCATGATTCCTCACAGCTGAGTTCCATGATTATTGCCTGCTGACTGTTTGATTCGTGCCTACTCAGCTCTTTGTTTATTGCCTCCAGAGGCACATGATCAGTGTATGATAGCAAACATGATCAGTGCATGATCAGTCACATGATCAGCGCCATTAAGTCACGTGATCACTACATGATAGTCATGTGATCAGTCCATGCTCAGTCACGGTATCAGTGCATGATCAGCCACGTGATCAGTGCATGATCAGCCACGTGATCAGTTCATGATAGCCATGTGATCAGTGCATGATCAGTCACGTGATCAGTGCATGATCAGGCAGGTGATCAGTGCATGATCAGTCACGTGATCAGTGCATGATCAGTCACGTGATCAGTGCATGATCAGCCACGTGATCAGTGCATGATCAGCCACGTGATCAGTGCATGATCAGTCACGTGATCAGTGCATGATCAGTCACGTGACCAGTACATGGTAGCTACGTGATCATTGCATGATCAGCCACGTGAGCAGTGCATGATAGCCACGTGATCAGTGCATGATCAGTCACGTGATCAGTGCATGATCAGCCACGTGATCAGTGCATGATAAGTCACGTGATCAGTGCATGATCAATTACGTGATCAGTGCATGATCAGTCACGTGATCAGTACATGGTAGCTACGTGATCAGTGCATGATCAGCCACGTGATCAGTGCATGATAGCCACGTGATCAGTGCATGATCAGTCACATGATCAGTGCATGATCATCCACGTGATCAGTGCATGATCAGTCACGTGATCAGTGCATGATATAGACGTGATCAGTGCATGATCAGTCACGTGATCAGTGCATGATCAGCCACGTGATCAGTGCATGATAGCCAGTGATCAGTGCATGATAGCCAGTGATCAGTGCATGATCAGTCACGTGATCAGTGCATGATCAGCCACGTGATCAGTGCATGATAGCCACGTGATCAGTGCATGATCAGCCACGTGATCAGTGCATGATCAGTCACGTGATCAGTGCATGATCAGCCACGTGATCAGTGCATGATCAGCCACGTGATCAGTGCATGATCAGCCACGTGATCAGTGCATGATCAGTTACGTGAGCAGTGTATGATCAGCCACGTGATCAGTGCATGGTCAGACACGTGAACAGTGTATGATCAGCCACGTGATCAGTGCATGATAGCCACGTGATCAGTGCATGATCAGTCACGTGATCAGTGTATGATCAGCCACGTGAACAGTGCATGCTCAGTCACGTGATCTGGGCCTGCTGAGCTGCGTGATTACTGTCTGCTCATCTGCTTGACAATTGCCAGCTGAGCTGCACGATTCCTGCCTGTCATCTGCTTGACAATTGCCAGCTGTGCTGCGTAATTCCTGCCTGCTCAGCTGCTTGATTATTGCCAGCTGAGCAGCATGATTCCTCACACCTGAGTTCCATGATTATTGCCTGCTGACTGTTTGATTCGTGCCTACTCAGCTCTTTGTTTATTGCCTCCAGAGGCACATGATCAGTGTATGATAGCAAACATGATCAGCGCATGATCAGTCACATGATCAGCGCCATTAAGTCACGTGATCACTACATGATAGTCATGTGATCAGTCCATGCTCAGTCACGGTATCAGTGCATGATCAGCCACGTGATCAGTGCATGATCAGCCACGTGATCAGTGCATGATCAGCCACGTGATCAGTGCATGATCAGTCACGTGATCAGTGCATGATCAGGCACGTGATCAGTGCATGATCAGCCACGTGATCAGTGCATGATAGCCACGTGATCAGTGCATGATCAGTCACCTGATGGGTGTATGATCAGTCACGTGACCAGTACATGGTAGCTACATGATCATTGCATGATCAGCCACGTGAGTAGTGCATGATAGCCACGTGATCAGTGCATGATCAGTCACGTGATCAGTGCATGATCAGTCACGTGATCAGTGCATGATAAGTCACGTGATCAGTGCATGATCAGCCACGTGATCAGTGCATGATCAGTCACGTGATCAGTGCATGATAGCTACGTGATCAGTGCATGATCAGCCACGTGATCAGTGCATGATAGCCACGTGATCAGTGCATGATCAGTCACATGATCAGTGTATGATCATCCACGTGATCAGTGCATGATCAGTCACGTGATCAGTGCATGATATAGACGTGATCAGTGCATGATCAGTCACGTGATCAGTGCATGATCAGCCACGTGATCAGTGCATGATAGCCACGTGATCAGTGCATGATAGCCAGTGATCAGTGCATGATCAGTCACGTGATCAGTGCATGATCAGCCACGTGATCAGTGCATGATAGCCACGTGATCAGTGCATGATCAGCCACGTGATCAGTGCATGATCAGTCACGTGATCAGTGCATGATCAGCCACGTGATCAGTGCATGATCAGCCACGTGATCAGTGCATGATCAGCCACGTGATCAGTGCATGATAGCCACGTGATCAGTGCATGATCAGTCACGTGAGCAGTGTATGATCAGCCACGTGATCAGTGCATGATAGCCACGTGATCAGTGCATGATCAGTCACGTGATCAGTGTATGATCAGCCACGTGAACAGTGCATGCTCAGTCACGTGATCTGGGCCTGCTGAGCTGCGTGATTACTGTCTGCTCATCTGCTTGACAATTGCCAGCTGAGCTGCACGATTCCTGCCTGTCATCTGCTTGACAATTGCCAGCTGTGCTGCGTAATTCCTGCCTGCTCAGCTGCTTGATTATTGCCAGCTGAGCAGCATGATTCCTCACACCTGAGTTCCATGATTATTGCCTGCTGACTGTTTGATTCGTGCCTACTCAGCTCTTTGTTTATTGCCTCCAGAGGCACATGATCAGTGTATGATAGCAAACATGATCAGCGCATGATCAGTCACATGATCAGCGCCATTAAGTCACGTGATCACTACATGATAGTCATGTGATCAGTCCATGCTCAGTCACGGTATCAGTGCATGATCAGCCACGTGATCAGTGCATGATCAGCCACGTGATCAGTGCATGATCAGCCACGTGATCAGTGCATGATCAGTCACGTGATCAGTGCATGATCAGGCACGTGATCAGTGCATGATCAGCCACGTGATCAGTGCATGATAGCCACGTGATCAGTGCATGATCAGTCACCTGATGGGTGTATGATCAGTCACGTGACCAGTACATGGTAGCTACATGATCATTGCATGATCAGCCACGTGAGTAGTGCATGATAGCCACGTGATCAGTGCATGATCAGTCACGTGATCAGTGCATGATCAGTCACGTGATCAGTGCATGATAAGTCACGTGATCAGTGCATGATCAGCCACGTGATCAGTGCATGATCAGTCACGTGATCAGTGCATGATAGCCACGTGATCAGTGCATGATCAGCCACGTGATCAGTGCATGATAGCCACGTGATCAGTGCATGATCAGTCACATGATCAGTGCATGATCATCCACGTGATCAGTGCATGATCAGTCACGTGATCAGTGCATGATATAGACGTGATCAGTGCATGATCAGTCACGTGATCAGTGCATGATCAGCCACGTGATCAGTGCATGATAGCCACGTGATCAGTGCATGATAGCCAGTGATCAGTGCATGATCAGTCACGTGATCAGTGCATGATCAGCCACGTGATCAGTGCATGATAGCCACGTGATCAGTGCATGATCAGCCACGTGATCAGTGCATGATCAGTCACGTGATCAGTGCATGATCAGCCACGTGATCAGTGCATGATCAGCCACGTGATCAGTGCATGATCAGCCACGTGATCAGTGCATGATAGCCACGTGATCAGTGCATGATCAGTCACGTGATCAGTGTATGATCAGCCACGTGATCAGTGCATGATAGCCACGTGATCAGTGCATGATCAGTCACGTGATCAGTGTATGATCAGCCACGTGAACAGTGCATGCTCAGTCACGTGATCAGGGCCTGCTGAGCTGCGTGATTACTGTCTGCTCATCTGCTTGACAATTGCCAGCTGAGCTGCACGATTCCTGCCTGTCATCTGCTTGACAATTGCCAGCTGTGCTGCGTAATTCCTGCCTGCTCAGCTGCTTGATTATTGCCAGCTGAGCAGCATGATTCCTCACACCTGAGTTCCATGATTATTGCCTGCTGACTGTTTGATTCGTGCCTACTCAGCTCTTTGTTTATTGCCTCCAGAGGCACATGATCAGTGTATGATAGCAAACATGATCAGCGCATGATCAGTCACATGATCAGCGCCATTAAGTCACGTGATCACTACATGATAGTCATGTGATCAGTCCATGCTCAGTCACAGTATCAGTGCATGATCAGCCACGTGATCAGTGCATGATCTGTCACATGATTAGTGTATGATCATCCACGTGATCAATGCATGGGCAGTCATGTGATCAGTGCATGATATAGACGTGATCAGTGCATGATAGCCACGTGATCAGTGCATGATCAGTCACCTGATGGGTGTATGATCATTCACGTGACCTGTACATGGTAGCTACATGATCATTGCATGATCAGCCACGTGAGTAGTGCATGATAGCCACGTGATCAGTGCATGATCAGCCACGTGATCAGTGCATGATCAGCCACGTGATCAGTGCATGATCAGTCACGTGATCAGTGCATGATCAGTCACGTGATCAGTGCATGATCAGCCACGTGATCAGTGCATGATCAGTCACGTGATCAGTGCATGATAGCTACGTGATCAGTGCATGATCAGCCACGTGATCAGTGCATGATAGCCACGTGATCAGTGCATGATCAGTCACGTGATCAGTGCATGATCAGTCACGTGATCAGTGCATGATCATTACGTGATCAGTGCATGATCAGTCACGTGATCAGTGCATGGTAGCTACGTGATCATTGCATGATCAGCCACGTGATCAGTGCATGATAGCCACGTGATCAGTGCATGATCAGTCACGTGATCAGTGTATGATCAGCCACGTGATCAGTGCATGAGTGCCACGTGATCAGTGCATGATAGTCACGTGATCAGTGCATGATCAGCCACGTGATCAGTGCATGATCAGCCACGTGATCAGTGCATGATAGCCACGTGATCAGTGCATGATCAGTTACGTGATCAGTGCATGATCAGCCACGTGATCAGTGCATGATCAGACACGTGATCAGTGCATGATCAGCCACGTGATCAGTGCATGATAGCCACGTGATCAGTGCATGATCATCACGTGATCAGTGCATGATCAGCCACGTGATCAGTGCATGATAGCCACGTGATCAGTGCATGATCAGTCACGTGATCAGTGCATGATCAGTCACGTGACCAGTACATGGTAGCTACGTGATCATTGCATGATCAGCCACGTGATCAGTGCATGATAGCCACGTGATCAGTGCATGATCAGTCACGTGATCAGTGCATGATCACTCACGTGATCAGTGCATGATCAGTCACGTGATCAGTGCATGATCAATTACGTGATCAGTGCATGATCAGTCACGTGATCAGTGCATGGTAGCTACGTGATCAGTGCATGATCAGCCACGTGATCAGTGCATGATAGCCACGTGATCAGTGCATGATCAGTCACGTGATCAGTGCATGATCATCCACGTGATCAGTGCATGATCAGTCACGTGATCAGTGCATGATATAGACGTGATCAGTGCATGATCAGTCACGTGATCAGTGCATGATCACCACGTGATCAGTGCATGATAGCCAGTGATCAGTGCATGATAGCCAGTGATCAGTGCATGATCAGTCACGTGATCAGTGCATGATCAGCCACGTGATCAGTGCATGATAGCCACGTGATCAGTGCATGATCAGCCACGTGATCAGTGCATGATCAGTCACGTGATCAGTGCATGATCAGCCACGTGATCAGTGCATGATCAGCCACGTGATCAGTGCATGATCAGCCACGTGATCAGTGCATGATAGCCACGTGATCAGTGCATGATCAGTCACGTGATCAGTGTATGATCAGCCACGTGATCAGTGCATGATAGCCACGTGATCAGTGCATGATCAGTCACGTGATCAGTGTATGATCAGCCACGTGAACAGTGCATGCTCAGTCACGTGATCAGGGCCTGCTGAGCTGCGTGATTACTGTCTGCTCATCTGCTTGACAATTGCCAGCTGAGCTGCACGATTCCTGCCTGTCATCTGCTTGACAATTGCCAGCTGTGCTGCGTAATTCCTGCCTGCTCAGCTGCTTGATTATTGCCAGCTGAGCAGCATGATTCCTCACACCTGAGTTCCATGATTATTGCCTGCTGACTGTTTGATTCGTGCCTACTCAGCTCTTTGTTTATTGCCTCCAGAGGCACATGATCAGTGTATGATAGCAAACATGATCAGCGCATGATCAGTCACATGATCAGCGCCATTAAGTCACGTGATCACTACATGATAGTCATGTGATCAGTCCATGCTCAGTCACGGTATCAGTGCATGATCAGCCACGTGATCAGTGCATGATCAGTCACATGATCAGTGCATGATCATCCACGTGATCAGTGCATGGGCAGTCATGTGATCAGTGCATGATATAGACGTGATCAGTGCATGATAGCCACGTGATCAGTGCATGATCAGTCACGTGATGGGTGTATGATCAGTCACGTGACCAGTACATGGTAGCTACATGATCATTGCATGATCAGCCACGTGATCAGTGCATGATAGCCACGTGATCAGTGCATGATCAGCCACGTGATCAGTGCATGATCAGCCACGTGATCAGTGCATGATCAGTCACGTGATCAGTGCATGATCAGCCACGTGATCAGTGCATGATCAGTTACGTGATCAGTGCATGATCAGTCACGTGATCAGTGCATGGTTGCTACGTGATCAGTGCATGATCAGCCACGTGAGCAGTGCATGATAGCCACGTGATCAGTGCATGATCAGTCACGTGATCAGTGCATGATCAGTCACGTGATCAGTGCATGATCATTTACGTGATCAGTGCATGATCAGTCACGTGACCAGTATATGGTAGCTACGTGATCATTCCATGACGAGCCACGTGAGCAGTGCATGATAGCCACGTGATGTGTGCATGATCAGTTACGTGAGCAGAGTATGATCAGCCACGTGATCAGTGCATGAGTGCCACGTGATCAGTGCATGATATGTCACGTGACAGTGTGTGATCAGCCACGTGAACAGTGCATGATCAGCCACGTGATCAGTGCATGATAGCCACGTGATCAGTGCATGATCAGTTACGTGAGCAGTGTATGATCAGCCACGTGATCAGTGCATGGTCAGACACGTGAACAGTGTATGATCAGCCACGTGATCAGTGCATGATATCCAAGTGATCAGTGCATGATCATCACGTGATCAGTGTATGATCAGCCACGTGAACAGTGCATGCTCAGTCACGTGATCAGGGCCTGCTGAGCTGCGTGATTACTGTCTGCTCATCTGCTTGACAATTGCCAGCTGAGCTGCACGATTCCTGCCTGTCATCTGCTTGACAATTGCCAGCTGTGCTGCGTAATTCCTGCCTGCTCAGCTGCTTGATTATTGCCAGCTGAGCAGCATGATTCCTCACAGCTGAGTTCCATGATTATTGCCTGCTGACTGTTTGATTCGTGCCTACTCAGCTCTTTGTTTATTGCCTCCAGAGGCACATGATCAGTGTATGATAGCAAACATGATCAGCGCATGATCAGTCACATGATCAGCGCCATTAAGTCACGTGATCACTACATGATAGTCATGTGATCAGTCCATGCTCAGTCACGGTATCAGTGCATGATCAGCCACGTGATCAGTGCATGATCTGTCACATGATTAGTGTATGATCATCCACGTGATCAGTGCATGGGCAGTCATGTGATCAGTGCATGATATAGACGTGATCAGTGCATGATCAGTCACGTGATCAGTGCATGATAGCCACGTGATCAGTGCATGATCAGTCACCTGATGGGTGTATGATCATTCACGTGACCTGTACATGGTAGCTACATGATCATTGCATGATCAGCCACGTGAGTAGTGCATGATAGCCACGTGATCAGTGCATGATCAGTCACGTGATCAGTGCATGATCAGTCACGTGATCAGTGCATGATCAGCCACGTGATCAGTGCATGATCAGCCACGTGATCAGTGCATGATAGCCACGTGATCAGTGCATGATCAGTCACGTGATCAGTGCATGATCAGTCACGTGATCAGTGCATGATCAGCCACGTGATCAGTGCATGATAGCCACGTGATCAGTGCATGATCAGTCACGTGATCAGTGCATGATCAGTCACGTGACAGTACATGGTAGCTACGTGATCATTGCATGATCAGCCACGTGATCAGTGCATGATAGCCACGTGATCAGTGCATGATCAGTCACGTGATCAGTGCATGATCAGTCATGTGATCAGTGCATGATAGCACGTGATCAGTGCATGATCAGCCACGTGATCAGTGCATGATAGCCACGTGATCAGTGCATGATCAGTCACGTGATCAGTGCATGATCAGTCACGTGATCAGTGCATGATCAGCCACGTGATCAGTGCATGATCAGCCACGTGATCAGTGCATGATCAATTACGTGATCAGTGCATGATCAGTCACGTGATCAGTGCATGGTAGCTACGTGATCAGTGCATGATCAGCCACGTGATCAGTGCATGATAGCCACGTGATCAGTGCATGATCAGTCACGTGATCAGTGCATGATCAGTCACGTGATCAGTGCATGATCAGTCACGTGATCAGTGCATGATCAATTACGTGATCAGTGCATGATCAGTCACGTGATCAGTGCATGATACGTGATCAGTGCATGATCAGCCACGTGATCAGTGCATGATAGCCACGTGATCAGTGCATGATCAGCCACGTGATCAGTGCATGATAGCCACGTGATCAGTGCATGATCAGTCATGTGATACGTGTGTGATCAGCCACGTGATCAGTGCATGATATCCACGTGATCAGTGCATGATAGCCACGTGATCAGTGCATGATAGCCACGTGATCAGTGCATGATCAGTCACGTGATACATGTGTGATCAGCCACGTGATCAGTGCATGATGAGCCACGTGATCAGTGCAGGATCAATTACGTGATCAGTGCATGATCAGTCACGTGACCAGTACATGGTTGCTACGTGATCGTTGCATGATCAGCCACGTGAGCAGTGCATGATAGCCACGTGATCAGTGCATGATCAGTCACGTGATCAGTACATGATCAGTCACGTGAACAGTGCATGATCATTTACGTGATCTGTGCATGATCAGTCACGTGACCAGTATATGGTAGCTACGTGATCATTCCATGACGAGCCACGTGAGCAGTGCATGATAGCCACGTGATGTGTGCATGATGAGTTACGTGAGCAGAGTATGATCAGCCACGTGATCAGTGCATGAGTGCCACGTGATCAGTGCATGATATGTCACGTGACAGGTGTGTGATCAGCCACGTGAACAGTGCATGTTCAGCCACGTGATCAGTGCATGATAGCCACGTGATCAGTGCATGATCAGTTACGTGAGCAGTGTATGATCAGCCACGTGATCAGTGCATGGTCAGACACGTGAACAGTGTATGATCAGCCACGTGATCAGTGCATGATATCCAAGTGATCAGTGCATGATCATCACGTGATCAGTGTATGATCAGCCACGTGAACAGTGCATGCTCAGTCACGTGATCAGGGCCTGCTGAGCTGCGTGATTACTGTCTGCTCATCTGCTTGACAATTGCCAGCTGAGCTGCACGATTCCTGCCTGTCATCTGCTTGACAATTGCCAGCTGTGCTGCGTAATTCCTGCCTGCTCAGCTGCTTGATTATTGCCAGCTGAGCAGCATGATTCCTCACAGCTGAGTTCCATGATTATTGCCTGCTGACTGTTTGATTCGTGCCTACTCAGCTCTTTGTTTATTGCCTCCAGAGGCACATGATCAGTGTATGATAGCAAACATGATCAGTGCATGATCAGTCACATGATCAGCGCCATTAAGTCACGTGATCACTACATGATAGTCATGTGATCAGTCCATGCTCAGTCACGGTATCAGTGCATGATCAGCCACGTGATCAGTGCATGATCAGCCAGGTGATCAGTTCATGATAGCTATGTGATCAGTGCATGATCAGTCACGTGATCAGTGCATGATCAGGCACGTGATCAGTGCATGATCAGTCACGTGATCAGTGCATGATCAGTCACGTGATCAGTGCATGATCAGCCACGTGATCAGTGCATGATCAGCCACGTGATCAGTGCATGATCAGTCACGTGATCAGTGCATGATCAGTCACGTGACCAGTACATGGTAGCTACGTGATCATTGCATGATCAGCCACGTGAGCAGTGCATGATAGCCACGTGATCAGTGCATGATCAGTCACGTGATCAGTGCATGATCAGTCACGTGATCAGTGCATGATCAGTCACGTGATCAGTGCATGATCAATTACGTGATCAGTGCATGATCAGTCACGTGATCAGTACATGGTAGCTACGTGATCAGTGCATGATCAGCCACGTGATCAGTGCATGATAGCCACGTGATCAGTGCATGATCAGTCACATGATCAGTGCATGATCATCCACGTGATCAGTGCATGATCAGTCACGTGATCAGTGCATGATATAGACGTGATCAGTGCATGATCAGTCACGTGATCAGTGCATGATCACCACGTGATCAGTGCATGATAGCCAGTGATCAGTGCATGATAGCCAGTGATCAGTGCATGATCAGTCACGTGATCAGTGCATGATCAGCCACGTGATCAGTGCATGATAGCCACGTGATCAGTGCATGATCAGCCACGTGATCAGTGCATGATCAGTCACGTGATCAGTGCATGATCAGCCACGTGATCAGTGCATGATCAGCCACGTGATCAGTGCATGATCAGCCACGTGATCAGTGCATGATCAGCCACGTGATCAGTGCATGATCAGTCACGTGATCAGTGTATGATCAGCCACGTGATCAGTGCATGATAGCCACGTGATCAGTGCATGATCAGTCACGTGATCAGTGTATGATCAGCCACGTGAACAGTGCATGCTCAGTCACGTGATCTGGGCCTGCTGAGCTGCGTGATTACTGTCTGCTCATCTGCTTGACAATTGCCAGCTGAGCTGCACGATTCCTGCCTGTCATCTGCTTGACAATTATCAGCTGTGCTGCGTAATTCCTGCCTGCTCAGCTGCTTGATTATTGCCAGCTGAGCAGCATGATTCCTCACACCTGAGTTCCATGATTATTGCCTGCTGACTGTTTGATTCGTGCCTACTCAGCTCTTTGTTTATTGCCTCCAGAGGCACATGATCAGTGTATGATAGCAAACATGATCAGCGCATGATCAGTCACATGATCAGCGCCATTAAGTCACGTGATCACTACATGATAGTCATGTGATCAGTCCATGCTCAGTCACGGTATCAGTGCATGATCAGCCACGTGATCAGTGCATGATCTGTCACATGATTAGTGTATGATCATCCACTTGATCAGTGCATGGGCAGTCATGTGATCAGTGCATGATATAGACGTGATCAGTGCATGATAGCCACGTGATCAGTGCATGATCAGTCACCTGATGGGTGTATGATCAGTCACCTGACCGGTACATGGTAGCTACATGATCATTGCATGATCAGCCACGTGAGTAGTGCATGATAGCCACGTGATCAGTGCATGATCAGCCACGTGATCAGTGCATGATCAGCCACGTGATCAGTGCATGATCAGTCACGTGATCAGTGCATGATCAGCCACGTGATCAGTGCATGATCAGCCACGTGATCAGTGCATGATCAGTCACGTGACCAGTACATGGTTGCTACGTGATCAGTGCATGATCAGCCACGTGATCAGTGCATGATAGCCACGTGATCAGTGCATGATCAGTCACGTGATCAGTACATGATCAGTCACGTGATCAGTGCATGATCATTTACGTGATCAGTGCATGATCAGTCACGTGACCAGTATATGGTAGCTACGTGATCATTCCATGACAGCCACGTGAGCAGTGCATGATAGCCACGTGATGTGTGCATGATCAGTTACGTGAGCAGAGTATGATCAGCCACGTGATCAGTGCATGAGTGCCACGTGATCAGTGCATGATATGTCACGTGACAGGTGTGTGATCAGCCACGTGAACAGTGCATGTTCAGCCACGTGATCAGTGCATGATAGCCACGTGATCAGTGCATGATCAGTTACGTGAGCAGTGTATGATCAGCCACGTGATCAGTGCATGGTCAGACACGTGAACAGTGTATGATCAGCCACGTGATCAGTGCATGATATCCAAGTGATCAGTGCATGATCATCACGTGATCAGTGTATGATCAGCCACGTGAACAGTGCATGCTCAGTCACGTGATCAGGGCCTGCTGAGCTGCGTGATTACTGTCTGCTCATCTGCTTGACAATTGCCAGCTGAGCTGCACGATTCCTGCCTGTCATCTGCTTGACAATTGCCAGCTGTGCTGCGTAATTCCTGCCTGCTCAGCTGCTTGATTATTGCCAGCTGAGCAGCATGATTCCTCACACCTGAGTTCCATGATTATTGCCTGCTGACTGTTTGATTCGTGCCTACTCAGCTCTTTGTTTATTGCCTCCAGAGGCACATGATCAGTGTATGATAGCAAACATGATCAGCGCATGATCAGTCACATGATCAGCGCCATTAAGTCACGTGATCACTACATGATAGTCATGTGATCAGTCCATGCTCAGTCACGGTATCAGTGCATGATCAGCCACGTGATCAGTGCATGATCTGTCACATGATTAGTGTATGATCATCCACGTGATCAGTGCATGGGCAGTCATGTGATCAGTGCATGATATAGACGTGATCAGTGCATGATCAGTCTCGTGATCAGTGCATGATAGCCACGTGATCAGTGCATGATCAGTCACCTGATGGGTGTATGATCATTCACGTGACCTGTACATGGTAGCTACATGATCATTGCATGATCAGCCACGTGAGTAGTGCATGATAGCCACGTGATCACTGCATGATCAGTCACGTGATCAGTGCATGATCAGTCACGTATCAGTGCATGATCAGCCACGTGATCAGTGCATGATCAGCCACGTGATCAGTGCATGATAGCCACGTGATCAGTGCATGATCAGTCACGTGATCAGTGCATGATCAGGCACGTGATCAGTGCATGATCAGCCACGTGATCAGTGCATGATAGCCACGTGATCAGTGCATGATCAGTCACGTGATCAGTGCATGATCAGTCACGTGACCAGTACATGGTAGCTACATGATCAGTGCATGATCAGCCACGTGATCAGTGCATGATAGCCACGTGATCAGTGCATGATCAGTCACGTGATCAGTGCATGATCAGTCATGTGATCAGTGCATGATAGCCACGTGATCAGTGCATGATCAGCCACGTGATCAGTGCATGATAGCCACGTGATCAGTGCATGATCAGTCACGTGATCAGTGCATGATCAGTCACGTGATCAGTGCATGATCAGCCACGTGATCAGTGCATGATCAGCCACGTGATCAGTGCATGATCAATTACGTGATCAGTGCATGATCAGTCACGTGATCAGTGCATGGTAGCTACGTGATCAGTGCATGATCAGCCACGTGATCAGTGCATGATAGCCACGTGATCAGTGCATGATCAGTCACGTGATCAGTGCATGATCAGTCACGTGATCAGTGCATGATCAGTCACGTGATCAGTGCATGATCAATTACGTGATCAGTGCATGATCAGTCACGTGATCAGTGCATGGTAGCTACGTGATCAGTGCATGATCAGCCACGTGATCAGTGCATGATAGCCACGTGATCAGTGCATGATAGCCACGTGATCAGTGCATGATAGCCACGTGATCAGTGCATGATCAGTCATGTGATACGTGTGTGATCAGCCACGTGATCAGTGCATGATATCCACGTGATCAGTGCATGATAGCCACGTGATCAGTGCATGAGAGCCACGTGATCAGTGCATGATCAGTCACGTGATACATGTGTGATCAGCCACGTGATCAGTGCATGATGAGCCACGTGATCAGTGCAGGATCAATTACGTGATCAGTGCATGATCAGTCACGTGACCAGTACATGGTTGCTACGTGATCGTTGCATGATCAGCCACGTGAGCAGAGCATGATAGCCACGTGATCAGTGCATGATCAGTCACGTGATCAGTACATGATCAGTCACGTGAACAGTGCATGATCATTTACGTGATCTGTGCATGATCAGTCACGTGACCAGTATATGGTAGCTACGTGATCATTCCATGACGAGCCACGTGAGCAGTGCATGATAGCCACGTGATGTGTGCATGATGAGTTACGTGAGCAGAGTATGATCAGCCACGTGATCAGTGCATGAGTGCCACGTGATCAGTGCATGATATGTCACGTGACAGGTGTGTGATCAGCCACGTGAACAGTGCATGTTCAGCCACGTGATCAGTGCATGATAGCCACGTGATCAGTGCATGATCAGTTACGTGAGCAGTGTATGATCAGCCACGTGATCAGTGCATGGTCAGACACGTGAACAGTGTATGATCAGCCACGTGATCAGTGCATGATATCCAAGTGATCAGTGCATGATCATCACGTGATCAGTGTATGATCAGCCACGTGAACAGTGCATGCTCAGTCACGTGATCAGGGCCTGCTGAGCTGCGTGATTACTGTCTGCTCATCTGCTTGACAATTGCCAGCTGAGCTGCACGATTCCTGCCTGTCATCTGCTTGACAATTGCCAGCTGTGCTGCGTAATTCCTGCCTGCTCAGCTGCTTGATTATTGCCAGCTGAGCAGCATGATTCCTCACAGCTGAGTTCCATGATTATTGCCTGCTGACTGTTTGATTCGTGCCTACTCAGCTCTTTGTTTATTGCCTCCAGAGGCACATGATCAGTGTATGATAGCAAACATGATCAGTGCATGATCAGTCACATGATCAGCGCCATTAAGTCACGTGATCACTACATGATAGTCATGTGATCAGTCCATGCTCAGTCACGGTATCAGTGCATGATCAGCCACGTGATCAGTGCATGATCAGCCAGGTGATCAGTTCATGATAGCTATGTGATCAGTGCATGATCAGTCACGTGATCAGTGCATGATCAGGCAGGTGATCAGTGCATGATCAGTCACGTGATCAGTGCATGATCAGTCACGTGATCAGTGCATGATCAGCCACGTGATCAGTGCATGATCAGCCACGTGATCAGTGCATGATCAGTTACGTGATCAGTGCATGATCAGTCACGTGACCAGTACATGGTAGCTACGTGATCATTGCATGATCAGCCACGTGAGCAGTGCATGATAGCCACGTGATCAGTGCATGATCAGTCACGTGATCAGTGCATGATCAGTCACGTGATCAGTGCATGATCAGTCACGTGATCAGTGCATGATCAGCCACGTGATCAGTGCATGATCAGTCACGTGACCAGTACATGGTAGCTACGTGATCATTGCATGATCAGCCACGTGATCAGTGCATGATAGCCACGTGATCAGTGCATGATCAGTCACATGATCAGTGCATGATCATCCACGTGATCAGTGCATGATCAGTCACGTGATCAGTGCATGATATAGACGTGATCAGTGCATGATCAGTCACGTGATCAGTGCATGATCAGCCACGTGATCAGTGCATGATAGCCAGTTAATCAGTGCATGATAGCCAGTGATCAGTGCATGATCAGTCACGTGATCAGTGCATGATCAGCCACGTGATCAGTGCATGATAGCCACGTGATCAGTGCATGATCAGCCACGTGATCAGTGCATGATCAGTCACGTGATCAGTGCATGATCAGCCACGTGATCAGTGCATGATCAGCCACGTGATCAGTGCATGATCAGCCACGTGATCAGTGCATGATCAGTTACGTGAGCAGTGCATGATCAGCCACGTGATCAGTGCATGGTCAGACACGTGAACAGTGTATGATCAGCCACGTGATCAGTGCATGATAGCCACGTGATCAGTGCATGATCAGTCACGTGATCAGTGTATGATCAGCCACGTGAACAGTGCATGCTCAGTCACGTGATCTGGGCCTGCTGAGCTGCGTGATTACTGTCTGCTCATCTGCTTGACAATTGCCAGCTGAGCTGCACGATTCCTGCCTGTCATCTGCTTGACAATTGCCAGCTGTGCTGCGTAATTCCTGCCTGCTCAGCTGCTTGATTATTGCCAGCTGAGCAGCATGATTCCTCACACCTGAGTTCCATGATTATTGCCTGCTGACTGTTTGATTCGTGCCTACTCAGCTCTTTGTTTATTGCCTCCAGAGGCACATGATCAGTGTATGATAGCAAACATGATCAGCGCATGATCAGTCACATGATCAGCGCCATTAAGTCACGTGATCACTACATGATAGTCATGTGATCAGTCCATGCTCAGTCACGGTATCAGTGCATGATCAGCCACGTGATCAGTGCATGATCAGCCACGTGATCAGTTCATGATCAGCCACGTGATCAGTGCATGATCAGTCACGTGATCAGTGCATGATCAGGCACGTGATCAGTGCATGATCAGCCACGTGATCAGTGCATGATAGCCACGTGATCAGTGCATGATCAGTCACCTGATGGGTGTATGATCAGTCACGTGACCAGTACATGGTAGCTACATGATCATTGCATGATCAGCCACGTGAGTAGTGCATGATAGCCACGTGATCAGTGCATGATCAGTCACGTGATCAGTGCATGATCAGTCACGTGATCAGTGCATGATCAGTCACGTGATCAGTGCATGATCAATTACGTGATCAGTGCATGATCAGTCACGTGATCAGTGCATGATAGCTACGTGATCAGTGCATGATCAGCCACGTGATCAGTGCATGATAGCCACGTGATCAGTGCATGATCAGTCACATGATCAGTGTATGATCATCCACGTGATCAGTGCATGATCAGTCACGTGATCAGTGCATGATATAGACGTGATCAGTGCATGATCAGTCACGTGATCAGTGCATGATCACCACGTGATCAGTGCATGATCAGCCACGTGATCAGTGCATGATAGCCAGTGATCAGTGCATGATCAGTCACGTGATCAGTGCATGATCAGCCACGTGATCAGTGCATGATAGCCACGTGATCAGTGCATGATCAGCCACGTGATCAGTGCATGATCAGTCACGTGATCAGTGCATGATCAGCCACGTGATCAGTGCATGATCAGCCACGTGATCAGTGCATGATCAGCCACGTGATCAGTGCATGATAGCCACGTGATCAGTGCATGATCAGTCACGTGATCAGTGTATGATCAGCCACGTGATCAGTGCATGATAGCCACGTGATCAGTGCATGATCAGTCACGTGATCAGTGTATGATCAGCCACGTGAACAGTGCATGCTCAGTCACGTGATCAGGGCCTGCTGAGCTGCGTGATTACTGTCTGCTCATCTGCTTGACAATTGCCAGCTGAGCTGCACGATTCCTGCCTGTCATCTGCTTGACAATTGCCAGCTGTGCTGCGTAATTCCTGCCTGCTCAGCTGCTTGATTATTGCCAGCTGAGCAGCATGATTCCTCACACCTGAGTTCCATGATTATTGCCTGCTGACTGTTTGATTCGTGCCTACTCAGCTCTTTGTTTATTGCCTCCAGAGGCACATGATCAGTGTATGATAGCAAACATGATCAGTGCATGATCAGTCACATGATCAGCGTCATTAAGTCACGTGATCACTACATGATAGTCATGTGATCAGTCCATGCTCAGTCACGTATCAGTGCATGATCAGCCACGTGATCAGTGCATGATCTGTCACATGATCAGTGTATGATCATCCACGTGATCAGTGCATGGGCAGTCATGTGATCAGTGCATGATATAGACGTGATCAGTGCATGATAGCCACGTGATCAGTGCATGATCAGCCACGTGATCAGTGCATGATCAGCCACGTGATCAGTGCATGATCAGTCACGTGATCAGTGCATGATCAGCCACGTGATCAGTGCATGATCATTTACGTGATCAGTGCATGATCAGTCACGTGACCAGTACATGGTTGCTACGTGATCATTGCATGATCAGCCACGTGAGCAGTGCATGATAGCCACGTGATCAGTGCATGATCAGTCACGTGATCAGTGCATGATCAGTCACGTGATCAGTGCATGATCATTTACGTGATCAGTGCATGATCAGTCACGTGACCAGTATATGGTAGCTACGTGATCATTCCATGACGAGCCACGTGAGCAGTGCATGATAGCCACGTGATGTGTGCATGATCAGTTACGTGATCAGTGTATGATCAGCCACGTGATCAGTGCATGAGTGCCACGTGATCAGTGCATGATATGTCACGTGACAGGTGTGTGATCAGCCACGTGAACAGTGCATGTTCAGCCACGTGATCAGTGCATGATAGCCACGTGATCAGTGCATGATCAGTTACGTGAGCAGTGTATGATCAGCCACGTGATCAGTGCATGGTCAGACACGTGAACAGTGTATGATCAGCCACGTGATCAGTGCATGATATCCAAGTGATCAGTGCATGATCATCACGTGATCAGTGTATGATCAGCCACGTGAACAGTGCATGCTCAGTCACGTGATCAGGGCCTGCTGAGCTGCGTGATTACTGTCTGCTCATCTGCTTGACAATTGCCAGCTGAGCTGCACGATTCCTGCCTGTCATCTGCTTGACAATTGCCAGCTGTGCTGCGTAATTCCTGCCTGCTCAGCTGCTTGATTATTGCCAGCTGAGCAGCATGATTCCTCACAGCTGAGTTCCATGATTATTGCCTGCTGACTGTATGATTCGTGCCTACTCAGCTCTTTGTTTATTGCCTCCAGAGGCACATGATCAGTGTATGATAGCAAACATGATCAGTGCATGATCAGTCACATGATCAGCGCCATTAAGTCACGTGATCACTACATGATAGTCATGTGATCAGTCCATGCTCAGTCACGGTATCAGTGCATGATCAGCCACGTGATCAGTGCATGATCAGCCACGTGATCAGTTCATGATAGCCATGTGATCAGTGCATGATCAGTCACGTGATCAGTGCATGATCAGGCACGTGATCAGTGCATGATCAGTCACGTGATCAGTGCATGATCAGTCACGTGATCAGTGCATGATCAGTGATCAGCCACGTGATCAGTGCATGATCAGCCACGTGATCAGTGCATGATCAGTCACGTGATCAGTGCATGATCAGTCACGTGACCAGTACATGGTAGCTACGTGATCATTGCATGATCAGCCACGTGAGCAGTGCATGATAGCCACGTGATCAGTGCATGATCAGTCACGTGATCAGTGCATGATCAGTCACGTGATCAGTGCATGATCAGTCACGTGATCAGTGCATGATCAATTACGTGATCAGTGCATGATCAGTCACGTGACCAGTACATGGTAGCTACGTGATCATTGCATGATCAGCCACGTGATCAGTGCATGATAGCCACGTGATCAGTGCATGATCAGTCACATGATCAGTGCATGATCATCCACGTGATCAGTGCATGATCAGTCATGTGATCAGTGCATGATATAGACGTGATCAGTGCATGATCAGTCACGTGATCAGTGCATGATCAGCCACGTGATCAGTGCATGATCAGCCACGTGATCAGTGCATGATAGCCACGTGATCAGTGCATGATCAGTTACGTGAGCAGTGTATGATCAGCCACGTGATCAGTGCATGGTCAGACACGTGAACAGTGTATGATCAGCCACGTGATCAGTGCATGATAGCCACGTGATCAGTGCATGATCAGTCACGTGATCAGTGTATGATCAGCCACGTGAACAGTGCATGCTCAGTCACGTGATCTGGGCCTGCTGAGCTGCGTGATTACTGTCTGCTCATCTGCTTGACAATTGCCAGCTGAGCTGCACGATTCCTGCCTGTCATCTGCTTGACAATTGCCAGCTGTGCTGCGTAATTCCTGCCTGCTCAGCTGCTTGATTATTGCCAGCTGAGCAGCATGATTCCTCACACCTGAGTTCCATGATTATTGCCTGCTGACTGTTTGATTCGTGCCTACTCAGCTCTTTGTTTATTGCCTCCAGAGGCACATGATCAGTGTATGATAGCAAACATGATCAGTGCATGATCAGTCACATGATCAGCGCCATTAAGTCACGTGATCACTACATGATAGTCATGTGATCAGTCCATGCTCAGTCACGGTATCAGTGCATGATCAGCCACGTGATCAGTGCATGATCTGTCACATGATTAGTGTATGATCATCCACGTGATCAGTGCATGGGCAGTCATGTGATCAGTGCATGATATAGACGTGATCAGTGCATGATCAGTCACGTGATCAGTGCATGATAGCCACGTGATCAGTGCATGATCAGTCACCTGATGGGTGTATGATCATTCACGTGACCTGTACATGGTAGCTACATGATCATTGCATGATCAGCCACGTGAGTAGTGCATGATAGCCACGTGATCAGTGCATGATCAGTCACGTGATCAGTGCATGATCAGTCATGTGATCAGTGCATGATCAGGCACGTGATCAGTGCATGATCAGCCACGTGATCAGTGCATGATAGCCACGTGATCAGTGCATGATCAGTCACGTGATCAGTACATGATCAGTCACGTGATCAGTGCATGATCATTTACGTGATCAGTGCATGATCAGTCACGTGACCAGTATATGGTAGCTACGTGATCATTCCATGACGAGCCACGTGAGCAGTGCATGATAGCCACGTGATGTGTGCATGATGAGTTACGTGAGTATGATCAGCCACGTGATCAGTGCATGAGTGCCACGTGATCAGTGCATGATATGTCACGTGACAGGTGTGTGATCAGCCACGTGAACAGTGCATGTTCAGCCACGTGATCAGTGCATGATAGCCACGTGATCAGTGCATGATCAGTTACGTGAGCAGTGTATGATCAGCCACGTGATCAGTGCATGGTCAGACACGTGAACAGTGTATGATCAGCCACGTGATCAGTGCATGATATCCAAGTGATCAGTGCATGATCATCACGTGATCAGTGTATGATCAGCCACGTGAACAGTGCATGCTCAGTCACGTGATCAGGGCCTGCTGAGCTGCGTGATTACTGTCTGCTCATCTGCTTGACAATTGCCAGCTGAGCTGCACGATTCCTGCCTGTCATCTGCTTGACAATTGCCAGCTGTGCTGCGTAATTCCTGCCTGCTCAGCTGCTTGATTATTGCCAGCTGAGCAGCATGATTCCTCACAGCTGAGTTCCATGATTATTGCCTGCTGACTGTTTGATTCGTGCCTACTCAGCTCTTTGTTTATTGCCTCCAGAGGCACATGATCAGTGTATGATAGCAAACATGATCAGTGCATGATCAGTCACATGATCAGCGCCATTAAGTCACGTGATCACTACATGATAGTCATGTGATCAGTCCATGCTCAGTCACGGTATCAGTGCATGATCAGCCACGTGATCAGTGCATGATCAGCCACGTGATCAGTGCATGATCAGCCACGTGATCAGTGCATGATCAGTCACGTGATCAGTGCATGATCAGGCACGTGATCAGTGCATGATCAGCCACGTGATCAGTGCATGATAGCCACGTGATCAGTGCATGATCAGTCACCTGATGGGTGTATGATCAGTCACGTGACCAGTACATGGTAGCTACATGATCATTGCATGATCAGCCACGTGAGTAGTGCATGATAGCCACGTGATCAGTGCATGATCAGTCACGTGATCAGTGCATGATCAGTCATGTGACCAGTACATGGTAGCTGCGTGATCAGTGCATGATCAGCCACGTGATCAGTGCATGATAGCCACGTGATCAGTGCATGATCAGTCACGTGATCAGTGCATGATCAGTCACGTGATCAGTGCATGATCAGGCACGTGATCAGTGCATGATCAGCCACGTGATCAGTGCATGATAGCCACGTGATCAGTGCATGATCAGTCCGTGATCAGTGCATGATCAGTCACGTGATCAGTGCATGATCAGCCACGTGATCAGTGCATGATCAGCCACGTGATCAGTGCATGATCAATTACGTGATCAGTGCATGATCAGTCACGTGACCAGTACATGGTAGCTACGTGATCATTGCATGATCAGCCACGTGATCAGTGCATGATAGCCACGTGATCAGTGCATGATCAGTCACGTGATCAGTGCATGATCAGTCACGTGATCAGTGCATGATCAGTCACGTGATCAGTGCATGATCAGCCACGTGATCAGTGCATGATCAGCCACGTGATCAGTGCATGATCAGCCACGTGATCAGTGCATGATCAGTTACGTGAGCAGTGTATGATCAGCCACGTGATCAGTGCATGGTCAGACACGTGAACAGTGTATGATCAGCCACGTGATCAGTGCATGATAGCCACGTGATCAGTGCATGATCAGTCACGTGATCAGTGTATGATCAGCCACGTGAACAGTGCATGCTCAGTCACGTGATCTGGGCCTGCTGAGCTGCGTGATTACTGTCTGCTCATCTGCTTGACAATTGCCAGCTGAGCTGCACGATTCCTGCCTGTCATCTGCTTGACAATTGCCAGCTGTGCTGCGTAATTCCTGCCTGCTCAGCTGCTTGATTATTGCCAGCTGAGCAGCATGATTCCTCACAGCTGAGTTCCATGATTATTGCCTGCTGACTGTTTGATTCGTGCCTACTCAGCTCTTTGTTTATTGCCTCCAGAGGCACATGATCAGTGTATGATAGCAAACATGATCAGTGCATGATCAGTCACATGATCAGCGCCATTAAGTCACGTGATCACTACATGATAGTCATGTGATCAGTCCATGCTCAGTCACGGTATCAGTGCATGATCAGCCACGTGATCAGTGCATGATCTGTCACATGATTAGTGTATGATCATCCACGTGATCAGTGCATGGGCAGTCATGTGATCAGTGCATGATATAGACGTGATCAGTGCATGATCAGTCACGTGATCAGTGCATGATAGCCACGTGATCAGTGCATGATCAGTCACCTGATGGGTGTATGATCATTCACGTGACCTGTACATGGTAGCTACATGATCATTGCATGATCAGCCACGTGAGTAGTGCATGATAGCCAC
Organism: Bos javanicus; assembly: GCF_032452875.1. Classification (NCBI taxonomy): domain Eukaryota; kingdom Metazoa; phylum Chordata; class Mammalia; order Artiodactyla; family Bovidae; genus Bos; species Bos javanicus. Next base: position 17,956 of record NW_026893680.1, on the reverse strand, counting down.
GTGATCAGTGCATGATCAGTCACGTGATCAGTGCATGATCAGTCACGTGATCAGTGCATGATCAGCCACGTGATCAGTGCATGATCAGCCACGTGATCAGTGCATGATAGCCACGTGATCAGTGCATGATCAGTCACGTGATCAGTGCATGATCAGTCACGTGATCAGTGCATGATCAGCCACGTGATCAGTGCATGATAGCCACGTGATCAGTGCATGATCAGTCACGTGATCAGTGCATGATCAGTCACGTGACAGTACATGGTAGCTACATGATCAGTGCATGATCAGCCACGTGATCAGTGCATGATAGCCACGTGATCAGTGCATGATCAGTCACGTGATCAGTGCATGATCAGTCACGTGATCAGTGCATGATCAGGCACGTGATCAGTGCATGATCAGCCACGTGATCAGTGCATGATAGCCACGTGATCAGTGCATGATCAGTCACGTGATCAGTGCATGATCAGTCACGTGATCAGTGCATGATCAGCCACGTGATCAGTGCATGATCAGCCACGTGATCAGTGCATGATCAATCACGTGATCAGTGCATGATCAGTCACGTGATCAGTGCATGTAGCTACGTGATCAGTGCATGATCAGCCACGTGATCAGTGCATGATAGCCACGTGATCAGTGCATGATCAGTCACGTGATCAGTGCATGATCAGTCACGTGATCAGTGCATGATCAGCCACGTGATCAGTGCATGATCAATTACGTGATCAGTGCATGATCAGTCACGTGATCAGTACATGATAGCTACGTGATCATTGCATGATCAGCCACGTGATCAGTGCATGATAGCCACGTGATCAGTGCATGATAGCCACGTGATCAGTGCATGATCAGTCATGTGATACGTGTGTGATCAGCCACGTGATCAGTGCATGATATCCACGTGATCAGTGCATGATAGCCACGTGATCAGTGCATGAGAGCCACGTGATCAGTGCATGATCAGTCACGTGATACATGTGTGATCAGCCACGTGATCAGTGCATGATGAGCCACGTGATCAGTGCAGGATCAATTACGTGATCAGTGCATGATCAGTCACGTGACCAGTACATGGTTGCTACGTGATCGTTGCATGATCAGCCACGTGAGCAGTGCATGATAGCCACGTGATCAGTGCATGATCAGTCACGTGATCAGTACATGATCAGTCACGTGAACAGTGCATGATCATTTACGTGATCTGTGCATGATCAGTCACGTGACCAGTATATGGTAGCTACGTGATCATTCCATGACGAGCCACGTGAGCAGTGCATGATAGCCACGTGATGTGTGCATGATGAGTTACGTGAGCAGAGTATGATCAGCCACGTGATCAGTGCATGAGTGCCACGTGATCAGTGCATGATATGTCACGTGACAGGTGTGTGATCAGCCACGTGAACAGTGCATGTTCAGCCACGTGATCAGTGCATGATAGCCACGTGATCAGTGCATGATCAGTTACGTGAGCAGTGTATGATCAGCCACGTGATCAGTGCATGGTCAGACACGTGAACAGTGTATGATCAGCCACGTGATCAGTGCATGATATCCAAGTGATCAGTGCATGATCATCACGTGATCAGTGTATGATCAGCCACGTGAACAGTGCATGCTCAGTCACGTGATCAGGGCCTGCTGAGCTGCGTGATTACTGTCTGCTCATCTGCTTGACAATTGCCAGCTGAGCTGCACGATTCCTGCCTGTCATCTGCTTGACAATTGCCAGCTGTGCTGCGTAATTCCTGCCTGCTCAGCTGCTTGATTATTGCCAGCTGAGCAGCATGATTCCTCACAGCTGAGTTCCATGATTATTGCCTGCTGACTGTTTGATTCGTGCCTACTCAGCTCTTTGTTTATTGCCTCCAGAGGCACATGATCAGTGTATGATAGCAAACATGATCAGTGCATGATCAGTCACATGATCAGCGCCATTAAGTCACGTGATCACTACATGATAGTCATGTGATCAGTCCATGCTCAGTCACGGTATCAGTGCATGATCAGCCACGTGATCAGTGCATGATCAGCCACGTGATCAGTTCATGATAGCCATGTGATCAGTGCATGATCAGTCACGTGATCAGTGCATGATCAGGCACGTGATCAGTGCATGATCAGTCACGTGATCAGTGCATGATCAGTCACGTGATCAGTGCATGATCAGTCACGTGATCAGTGCATGATCAGCCACGTGATCAGTGCATGATCAGTCACGTGATCAGTGCATGATCAGTCACGTGACCAGTACATGGTAGCCACGTGATCATTGCATGATCAGCCACGTGATCAGTGCATGATAGCCACGTGATCAGTGCATGATCAGTCACGTGATCAGTGCATGATCACCACGTGATCAGTGCATGATCAGTCACGTGATCAGTGCATGATCAATTACGTGATCAGTGCATGATCAGTCACGTGACCAGTACATGGTAGCTACGTGATCAGTGCATGATCAGCCACGTGATCAGTGCATGATAGCCACGTGATCAGTGCATGATCAGTCACATGATCAGTGCATGATCATCCACGTGATCAGTGCATGATCAGTCACGTGATCAGTGCATGATATAGACGTGATCAGTGCATGATCAGTCACGTGATCAGTGTATGATCAGCCACGTGATCAGTGCATGATAGCCAGTGATCAGTGCATGATAGCCAGTGATCAGTGCATGATCAGTCACGTGATCAGTGCATGATCAGCCACGTGATCAGTGCATGATCAGCCACGTGATCAGTGCATGATCAGCCACGTGATCAGTGCATGATCAGTTACGTGAGCAGTGTATGATCAGCCACGTGATCAGTGCATGGTCAGACACGTGAACAGTGTATGATCAGCCACGTGATCAGTGCATGATAGCCACGTGATCAGTGCATGATCAGTCACGTGATCAGTGTATGATCAGCCACGTGAACAGTGCATGCTCAGTCACGTGATCAGGGCCTGCTGAGCTGCGTGATTACTGTCTGCTCATCTGCTTGACAATTGCCAGCTGAGCTGCACGATTCCTGCCTGTCATCTGCTTGACAATTGCCAGCTGTGCTGCGTAATTCCTGCCTGCTCAGCTGCTTGATTATTGCCAGCTGAGCAGCATGATTCCTCACACCTGAGTTCCATGATTATTGCCTGCTGACTGTTTGATTCGTGCCTACTCAGCTCTTTGTTTATTGCCTCCAGAGGCACATGATCAGTGTATGATAGCAAACATGATCAGCGCATGATCAGTCACATGATCAGCGCCATTAAGTCACGTGATCACTACATGATAGTCATGTGATCAGTCCATGCTCAGTCACGGTATCAGTGCATGATCAGCCACGTGATCAGTGCATGATCAGCCACGTGATCAGTGCATGATCAGCCACGTGATCAGTGCATGATCAGTCACGTGATCAGTGCATGATCAGGCACGTGATCAGTGCATGATCAGCCACGTGATCAGTGCATGATAGCCACGTGATCAGTGCATGATCAGTCACCTGATGGGTGTATGATCAGTCACGTGACCAGTACATGGTAGCTACATGATCATTGCATGATCAGCCACGTGATCAGTGCATGATCAGCCACGTGATCAGTGCATGATCAGTCACGTGATCAGTGCATGATCAGTCACGTGACCAGTACATGGTAGCTACGTGATCAGTGCATGATCAGCCACGTGATCAGTGCATGATAGCCACGTGATCAGTGCATGATCAGTCACGTGATCAGTGCATGATCAGTCACGTGATCAGTGCATGATCAGCCACGTGATCAGTGCATGATCAGTTACGTGATCAGTGCATGATCAGTCACGTGACCAGTACATGGTAGCTACGTGATCATTGCATGATCAGCCACGTGATCAGTGCATGATAGCCACGTGATCAGTGCATGATCAGTCACATGATCAGTGCATGATCATCCACGTGATCAGTGCATGATCAGTCACGTGATCAGTGCATGATATAGACGTGATCAGTGCATGATCAGTCACGTGATCAGTGCATGATCAGCCACGTGATCAGTGCATGATAGCCAGTGATCAGTGCATGATAGCCAGTGATCAGTGCATGATCAGTCACGTGATCAGTGCATGATCAGCCACGTGATCAGTGCATGATCAGCCACGTGATCAGTGCATGATCAGCCACGTGATCAGTGCATGATCAGTTACGTGAGCAGTGTATGATCAGCCACGTGATCAGTGCATGGTCAGACACGTGAACAGTGTATGATCAGCCACGTGATCAGTGCATGATAGCCACGTGATCAGTGCATGATCAGTCACGTGATCAGTGTATGATCAGCCACGTGAACAGTGCATGCTCAGTCACGTGATCAGGGCCTGCTGAGCTGCGTGATTACTGTCTGCTCATCTGCTTGACAATTGCCAGCTGAGCTGCACGATTCCTGCCTGTCATCTGCTTGACAATTGCCAGCTGTGCTGCGTAATTCCTGCCTGCTCAGCTGCTTGATTATTGCCAGCTGAGCAGCATGATTCCTCACACCTGAGTTCCATGATTATTGCCTGCTGACTGTTTGATTCGTGCCTACTCAGCTCTTTGTTTATTGCCTCCAGAGGCACATGATCAGTGTATGATAGCAAACATGATCAGTGCATGATCAGTCACATGATCAGCGCCATTAAGTCACGTGATCACTACATGATAGTCATGTGATCAGTCCATGCTCAGTCACGGTATCAGTGCATGATCAGCCACGTGATCAGTGCATGATCAGCCACGTGATCAGTTCATGATCAGCCACGTGATCAGTGCATGATCAGTCACGTGATCAGTGCATGACCAGGCACGTGATCAGTGCATGATCAGCCACGTGATCAGTGCATGATAGCCACGTGATCAGTGCATGATCAGTCACCTGATGGGTGTATGATCAGTCACGTGACCTGTACATGGTAGCTACATGATCATTGCATGATCAGCCACGTGAGTAGTGCATGATAGCCACGTGATCAGTGCATGATCAGTCACGTGATCAGTGCATGATCAGTCACGTGATCAGTGCATGATAAGTCACGTGATCAGTGCATGATCAGCCACGTGATCAGTGCATGATCAGTCACGTGATCAGTGCATGATAGCCACGTGATCAGTGCATGATCAGCCACGTGATCAGTGCATGATAGCCACGTGATCAGTGCATGATCAGTCACATGATCAGTGCATGATCATCCACGTGATCAGTGCATGATCAGTCACGTGATCAGTGCATGATATAGACGTGATCAGTGCATGATCAGTCACGTGATCAGTGCATGATCAGCCACGTGATCAGTGCATGATAGCCAGTGATCAGTGCATGATAGCCACGTGATCAGTGCATGATCAGTCACGTGATCAGTGCATGATCAGCCACGTGATCAGTGCATGATAGCCACGTGATCAGTGCATGATCAGCCACGTGATCAGTGCATGATCAGTCACGTGATCAGTGCATGATCAGCCACGTGATCAGTGCATGATCAGCCACGTGATCAGTGCATGATCAGCCACGTGATCAGTGCATGATCAGCCACGTGATCAGTGCATGATCAGTCACGTGATCAGTGTATGATCAGCCACGTGATCAGTGCATGATAGCCACGTGATCAGTGCATGATCAGTCACGTGATCAGTGTATGATCAGCCACGTGAACAGTGCATGCTCAGTCACGTGATCTGGGCCTGCTGAGCTGCGTGATTACTGTCTGCTCATCTGCTTGACAATTGCCAGCTGAGCTGCACGATTCCTGCCTGTCATCTGCTTGACAATTGCCAGCTGTGCTGCGTAATTCCTGCCTGCTCAGCTGCTTGATTATTGCCAGCTGAGCAGCATGATTCCTCACAGCTGAGTTCCATGATTATTGCCTGCTGACTGTTTGATTCGTGCCTACTCAGCTCTTTGTTTATTGCCTCCAGAGGCACATGATCAGTGTATGATAGCAAACATGATCAGCGCATGATCAGTCACATGATCAGCGCCATTAAGTCACGTGATCACTACATGATAGTCATGTGATCAGTCCATGCTCAGTCACGGTATCAGTGCATGATCAGCCACGTGATCAGTGCATGATCAGCCACGTGATCAGTGCATGATAGCCACGTGATCAGTGCATGATCAGTCACGTGATCAGTGCATGATCAGGCACGTGATCAGTGCATGATCAGCCACGTGATCAGTGCATGATAGCCACGTGATCAGTGCATGATCAGTCACCTGATGGGTGTATGATCAGTCACGTGACCAGTACATGGTAGCTACATGATCATTGCATGATCAGCCACGTGAGTAGTGCATGATAGCCACGTGATCAGTGCATGATCAGTCACGTGATCAGTGCATGATCAGTCACGTGATCAGTGCATGATCAGTCACGTGATCAGTGCATGATCAGCCACGTGATCAGTGCATGATCAGTCACGTGATCAGTGCATGATCAGCACGTGATCAGTGCATGATCAGCCACGTGATCAGTGCATGATAGCCACGTGATCAGTGCATGATCAGCCACGTGATCAGTGCATGATCAGTCACGTGATCAGTACATGATAGCTACGTGATCAGTGCATGATCAGCCACGTGATCAGTGCATGATAGCCACGTGATCAGTGCATGATCAGTCACATGATCAGTGCATGATCAGCCACGTGATCAGTGCATGATCAGTCACGTGATCAGTGCATGATCCACGTGATCAGTGCATGATCAGTCACGTGATCAGTGCATGATCAGTCACGTGATCAGTGCATGATCAGTCACGTGATCAGTGCATGATCAGCCACGTGATCAGTGCATGATCAGTCACGTGATCAGTGTATGATCAGCCACGTGATCAGTGCATGATCAGTCACGTGATCAGTGCATGATATAGACGTGATCAGTGCATGATCAGTCACGTGATCAGTGCATGATAGCCACGTGATCAGTGCATGATCAGTCACGTGATCAGTGCATGATCAGTCACGTGACCAGTGCATGGTAGCTACGTGATCAGTGCATGATCAGCCACGTGATCAGTGCATGATAGCCACGTGATCAGTGCATGATCAGTCACGTGATCAGTGCATGATCAGTCACGTGATCAGTGCATGATCAGCCACGTGATCAGTGCATGATCAGCCACGTGATCAGTGCATGATAGCCACGTGATCAGTGCATGATCAGTCACGTGATCAGTGCATGATCAGTCACGTGATCAGTGCATGATCAGCCACGTGATCAGTGCATGATAGCCACGTGATCAGTGCATGATCAGTCACGTGATCAGTGCATGATCAGTCACTGACCAGTACATGGTAGCTACATGATCATTGCATGATCAGCCACGTGATCAGTGCATGATAGCCACGTGATCAGTGCATGATCAGTCACGTGATCAGTGCATGATCAGTCACGTGATCAGTGCATGATCAGTCACGTGATCAGTGCATGATCAGCCACGTGATCAGTGCATGATAGCCACGTGATCAGTGCATGATCAGTCACGTGATCAGTGCATGATCAGTCACGTGATCAGTGCATGATCAGCCACGTGATCAGTGCATGATCAGCCACGTGATCAGTGCATGATCAGTTACGTGATCAGTGCATGATCAGTCACGTGATCAGTGCATGGTAGCTACGTGATCAGTGCATGATCAGCCACGTGATCAGTGCATGATAGCCACGTGATCAGTGCATGATCAGTCACGTGATCAGTGCATGATCAGTCACGTGATCAGTGCATGATCAGTTACGTGATCAGTGCATGATCAATTACGTGATCAGTGCATGATCAGTCACGTGATCAGTACATGATCAGCTACGTGATCAGTGCATGATCAGCCACGTGATCAGTGCATGATAGCCACGTGATCAGTGCATGATCAGCCACGTGATCAGTGCATGATCAGTCACGTGATCAGTGCATGATCAGCCACGTGATCAGTGCATGATAGCCACGTGATCAGTGCATGATAGCCACGTGATCAGTGCATGATAGCCACGTGATCAGTGCATGATCAGTCACGTGATCAGTGTGATCAGCCACGTGATCAGTGCATGATCAGCCACGTGATCAGTGCATGATCAGCCACGTGATCAGTGCATGATCAGCCACGTGATCAGTGCATGATAGCCACGTGATCAGTGCATGATCAGCCACGTGAGCAGTGCATGATCAGCCACGTGATCAGTGCATGGTCAGACACGTGAACAGTGTATGATCAGCCACGTGATCAGTGCATGATATCCACGTGATCAGTGCATGATCATCACGTGATCAGTGTATGATCAGCCACGTGAACAGTGCATGCTCAGTCACGTGATCAGGGCCTGCTGAGCTGCGTGATTACTGTCTGCTCATCTGCTTGACAATTGCCAGCTGAGCTGCACGATTCCTGCCTGTCATCTGCTTGACAATTGCCAGCTGTGCTGCGTAATTCCTGCCTGCTCAGCTGCTTGATTATTGCCAGCTGAGCAGCATGATTCCTCACAGCTGAGTTCCATGATTATTGCCTGCTGACTGTTTGATTCGTGCCTACTCAGCTCTTTGTTTATTGCCTCCAGAGGCACATGATCAGTGTATGATAGCAAACATGATCAGTGCATGATCAGTCACATGATCAGCGCCATTAAGTCACGTGATCACTACATGATAGTCATGTGATCAGTCCATGCTCAGTCACGGTATCAGTGCATGATCAGCCACGTGATCAGTGCATGATCAGCCACGTGATCAGTTCATGATAGCCATGTGATCAGTGCATGATCAGTCACGTGATCAGTGCATGATCAGGCACGTGATCAGTGCATGATCAGTCACGTGATCAGTGCATGATCAGTCACGTGATCAGTGCATGATCAGTCACGTGATCAGTGCATGATCAGCCACGTGATCAGTGCATGATCAGCCACGTGATCAGTGCATGATCAGTTACGTGATCAGTGCATGATCAGTCACGTGACCAGTACATGGTAGCTACGTGATCATTGCATGATCAGCCACGTGAGCAGTGCATGATAGCCACGTGATCAGTGCATGATCAGTCACGTGATCAGTGCATGATCACTCACGTGATCAGTGCATGATCAGTCACGTGATCAGTGCATGATCAATTACGTGATCAGTGCATGATCAGCCACGTGATCAGTACATGGTAGCTACGTGATCAGTGCATGATCAGCCACGTGAGCAGTGCATGATAGCCACGTGATCAGTGCATGATCAGTCACGTGATCAGTGCATGATCATCCACGTGATCAGTGCATGATCAGTCACGTGATCAGTGCATGATATAGACGTGATCAGTGCATGATCAGTCACGTGATCAGTGCATGATCAGCCACGTGATCAGTGCATGATCAGCCACGTGATCAGTGCATGATAGCCAGTGATCAGTGCATGATCAGTCACGTGATCAGTGCATGATCAGCCACGTGATCAGTGCATGATCAGCCACGTGATCAGTGCATGATCAGCCACGTGATCAGTGCATGATCAGTCACGTGATCAGTGTATGATCAGCCACGTGAACAGTGCATGCTCAGTCACGTGATCAGGGCCTGCTGAGCTGCGTGATTACTGTCTGCTCATCTGCTTGACAATTGCCAGCTGAGCTGCACGATTCCTGCCTGTCATCTGCTTGACAATTGCCAGCTGTGCTGCGTAATTCCTGCCTGCTCAGCTGCTTGATTATTGCCAGCTGAGCAGCATGATTCCTCACACCTGAGTTCCATGATTATTGCCTGCTGACTGTTTGATTCGTGCCTACTCAGCTCTTTGTTTATTGCCTCCAGAGGCACATGATCAGTGTATGATAGCAAACATGATCAGCGCATGATCAGTCACATGATCAGCGCCATTAAGTCACGTGATCACTACATGATAGTCATGTGATCAGTCCATGCTCAGTCACGGTATCAGTGCATGATCAGCCACGTGATCAGTGCATGATCAGTCACGTGATCAGTGCATGATCAGCCACGTGATCAGTGCATGATCAGTCACGTGATCAGTGCATGATATAGACGTGATCAGTGCATGATCAGTCACGTGATCAGTGCATGATAGCCACGTGATCAGTGCATGATCAGTCACCTGATGGGTGTATGATCAGTCACGTGACCTGTACATGGTAGCTACATGATCATTGCATGATCAGCCACGTGAGTAGTGCATGATAGCCACGTGATCAGTGCATGATCAGTCACGTGATCAGTGCATGATCAGTCATGTGATCAGTGCATGATCAGTCACGTGATCAGTGCATGATCAGCCACGTGATCAGTGCATGATAGCCACGTGATCAGTGCATGATCAGTCACGTGATCAGTGCATGATCAGTCACGTGATCAGTGCATGATCATTTACGTGATCAGTGCATGATCAGTCACGTGATCAGTATATGGTAGCTACGTGATCAGTGCATGACAGCCACGTGATCAGTGCATGATAGCCACGTGATCAGTGCATGATCAGTCACGTGATCAGTGTATGATCAGCCACGTGATCAGTGCATGATGCCACGTGATCAGTGCATGATCAGTCACGTGATCAGTGCATGATCAGCCACGTGATCAGTGCATGATCAGCCACGTGATCAGTGCATGATAGCCACGTGATCAGTGCATGATCAGTTACGTGATCAGTGCATGATCAGCCACGTGATCAGTGCATGATGCCACGTGATCAGTGCATGATCAGCCACGTGATCAGTGCATGATCAGCCACGTGATCAGTGCATGATCAGCCACGTGATCAGTGCATGATAGCCACGTGATCAGTGCATGATCAGTCACGTGATCAGTGCATGATCAGCCACGTGATCAGTGCATGCTCAGTCACGTGATCAGTGCCTTCTGAGCTGCGTGATTCCTGTCTGCTCATCTGCTTGACAATTGTCAGCTGTGCTGCGTAATTCCTGCCTGCTCAGCTGCTTGATTATTGCCAGCTGAGCAGCATGATTCCTCACACTGAGTTCCATGATTATTGCCTGCTGACTGTTTGATTCGTGCCTACTCAGCTCTTTGTTTATTGCCTCCAGAGGCACATGATCAGTGTATGATAGCAAACATGATCAGCGCATGATCAGTCACATGATCAGCGCCATTAAGTCACGTGATCACTACATGATAGTCATGTGATCAGTCCATGCTCAGTCACGGTATCAGTGCATGATCAGCCACGTGATCAGTGCATGATCAGTCACATGATCAGTGCATGATCATCCACGTGATCAGTGCATGATCAGTCATGTGATCAGTGCATGATATAGACGTGATCAGTGCATGATCAGTCACGTGATCAGTGCATGATAGCCACGTGATCAGTGCATGATCAGTCACCTGATGGGTGTATGATCAGTCACGTGACCTGTACATGGTAGCTACATGATCATTGCATGATCAGCCACGTGAGTAGTGCATGATAGCCACGTGATCAGTGCATGATCAGTCACGTGATCAGTGCATGATCAGTCACGTATCAGTGCATGATCAGCCACGTGATCAGTGCATGATCAGCCACGTGATCAGTGCATGATAGCCACGTGATCAGTGCATGATCAGTCACGTGATCAGTGCATGATCAGTCACGTGATCAGTGCATGATCAGCCACGTGATCAGTGCATGATAGCCACGTGATCAGTGCATGATCAGTCACGTGATCAGTGCATGATCAGTCACGTGACCAGTACATGGTAGCTACGTGATCATTGCATGATCAGCCACGTGATAGTGCATGATAGCCACGTGATCAGTGCATGATCAGTCACGTGATCAGTGCATGATCAGTCACGTGATCAGTGCATGATCAGGCACGTGATCAGTGCATGATCAGCCACGTGATCAGTGCATGATAGCCACGTGATCAGTGCATGATCAGCCACGTGATCAGTGCATGATCAGCCACGTGATCAGTGCATGATCAGTTACGTGATCAGTGCATGATCAGTCACGTGATCAGTGCATGATAGCTACGTGATCAGTGCATGATCAGCCACGTGATCAGTGCATGATAGCCACGTGATCAGTGCATGATCAGTCACGTGATCAGTGCATGATCAGTCACGTGATCAGTGCATGATCAGTCACGTGATCAGTGCATGATCAATTACGTGATCAGTGCATGATCAGTCACGTGACCAGTGCATGATAGCTACGTGATCATTGCATGATCAGCCACGTGATCAGTGCATGATAGCCACGTGATCAGTGCATGATCAGTCACATGATCAGTGCATGATCATCCACGTGATCAGTGCATGATCAGTCACGTGATCAGTGCATGATATAGACGTGATCAGTGCATGATCAGTCACGTGATCAGTGCATGATCAGCCACGTGATCAGTGCATGATCAGCCAGTGAATCAGTGCATGATAGCCAGTGATCAGTGCATGATCAGTCACGTGATCAGTGCATGATCAGCCACGTGATCAGTGCATGATAGCCACGTGATCAGTGCATGATCAGTCACGTGATCAGTGCATGATCATTTACGTGATCAGTGCATGATCAGTCACGTGACCAGTATATGGTAGCTATGTGATCATTCCATGACAGCCACGTGATCAGTGCATGATAGCCACGTGATCAGTGCATGATCAGTCACGTGATCAGTGTATGATCAGCCACGTGATCAGTGCATGAGTGCCACGTGATCAGTGCATGATATGTCACGTGACAGTGTGTGATCAGCCACGTGATCAGTGCATGATCAGCCACGTGATCAGTGCATGATAGCCACGTGATCAGTGCATGATCAGTTACGTGAGCAGTGTATGATCAGCCACGTGATCAGTGCATGATCAGACACGTGATCAGTGTATGATCAGCCACGTGATCAGTGCATGATATCCACGTGATCAGTGCATGATCATCACGTGATCAGTGTATGATCAGCCACGTGAACAGTGCATGCTCAGTCACGTGATCAGGGCCTGCTGAGCTGCGTGATTACTGTCTGCTCATCTGCTTGACAATTGCCAGCTGTGCTGCGTAATTCCTGCCTGCTCAGCTGCTTGATTATTGCCAGCTGAGCAGCATGATTCCTCACACCTGAGTTCCATGATTATTGCCTGCTGACTGTTTGATTCGTGCCTACTCAGCTCTTTGTTTATTGCCTCCAGAGGCACATGATCAGTGTATGATAGCAAACATGATCAGCGCATGATCAGTCACATGATCAGTGCCATTAAGTCACGTGATCACTACATGATAGTCATGTGATCAGTCCATGCTCAGTCACGGTATCAGTGCATGATCAGCCACGTGATCAGTGCATGATCAGCCACGTGATCAGTGCATGATCAGCCACGTGATCAGTGCATGATCAGTCACGTGATCAGTGCATGATCAGGCACGTGATCAGTGCATGATCAGCCACGTGATCAGTGCATGATAGCCACGTGATCAGTGCATGATCAGTCACGTGATCAGTGCATGATCAGTCACGTGATCTGTGCATGATCAGCCATGATCAGTGCATGATCAGCCACGTGATCAGTGCATGATAGCCACGTGATCAGTGCATGATCAGTCACGTGATCAGTGCATGATCAGTCACGTGATCAGTGCATGATCAGCACGTGATCAGTGCATGATCAGCCACGTGATCAGTGCATGATCAGTCACGTCAGTCATGATCAGTCATGACAGTCATGTAGCCACGTGATCAGTGCATGATCAGCCACGTGATCAGTGCATGATAGCCACGTGATCAGTGCATGATCAGTCACGTGATCAGTGCATGATCAGCCACGTGATCAGTGCATGATCAGTCACGTGATCAGTGCATGATCATTACGTGATCAGTGCATGATCAGTCACGTCAGTGCATGATAGCTACGTGATCAGTGCATGATCAGCCACGTGATCAGTGCATGATCAGCCACGCATGATCAGTGCATGATCACCACGTGATCAGTGCATGATCAGTCACGTGATCAGTGCATGATAAGACGTGATCAGTGCATGATCAGTCACGTGATCAGTGCATGATCAGTCACGTGATCAGTGCATGATAGCCACGTGATCAGTGCATGATCAGCCACGTGATCAGTGCATGATCAGTCACATGATCAGTGCATGATCATCACGTGATCAGTGCATGATCAGTCATGTGATCAGTGCATGATATAGACGTGATCAGTGCATGATCAGTCACGTGATCAGTGCATGATCAGCCACGTGATCAGTGCATGATAGCCAGTTAATCAGTGCATGATAGCCAGTGATCAGTGCATGATCAGTCACGTGATCAGTGTATGATCAGCCACGTGATCAGTGCATGATAGCCACGTGATCAGTGCATGATCAGCCACGTGATCAGTGCATGATCAGTTACGTGAGCAGTGTATGATCAGCCACGTGATCAGTGCATGGTCAGACACGTGAACAGTGTATGATCAGCCACGTGATCAGTGCATGATAGCCACGTGATCAGTGCATGATCAGTCACGTGATCAGTGTATGATCAGCCACGTGAACAGTGCATGCTCAGTCACGTGATCAGGGCCTGCTGAGCTGCGTGATTACTGTCTGCTCATCTGCTTGACAATTGCCAGCTGAGCTGCACGATTCCTGCCTGTCATCTGCTTGACAATTGCCAGCTGTGCTGCGTAATTCCTGCCTGCTCAGCTGCTTGATTATTGCCAGCTGAGCAGCATGATTCCTCACACCTGAGTTCCATGATTATTGCCTGCTGACTGTTTGATTCGTGCCTACTCAGCTCTTTGTTTATTGCCTCCAGAGGCACATGATCAGTGTATGATAGCAAACATGATCAGTGCATGATCAGTCACATGATCAGCGCCATTAAGTCACGTGATCACTACATGATAGTCATGTGATCAGTCCATGCTCAGTCACGGTATCAGTGCATGATCAGCCACGTGATCAGTGCATGATCAGCCACGTGATCAGTTCATGATAGCCATGATCAGTGCATGATCAGTCACGTGATCAGTGCATGACCAGGCAGGTGATCAGTGTATGATCAGCCACGTGATCAGTGCATGATAGCCACGTGATCAGTGCATGATCAGTCACCTGATGGGTGTATGATCAGTCACGTGACCAGTACATGGTAGCTACATGATCATTGCATGATCAGCCACGTGAGTAGTGCATGATAGCCACGTGATCAGTGCATGATCAGTCACGTGATCAGTGCATGATCAGTCATGTGATCAGTGCATGATCAGTCACGTGATCAGTGCATGATCAGCCACGTGATCAGTGCATGATAGCCACGTGATCAGTGCATGATCAGCCACGTGATCAGTGCATGATCAGCCACGTGATCAGTGCATGATCAAACGTGATCAGTGCATGATCAGTCACGTGATCAGTATATGGTAGCTACGTGATCAGTGCATGATCAGCCACGTGATCAGTGCATGATAGCCACGTGATCAGTGCATGATCAGTCACGTGATCAGTGCATGATCAGTCACGTGATCAGTGCATGATCAGTCACGTGATCAGTGCATGATCAATTACGTGATCAGTGCATGATCAGTCACGTGACCAGTACATGGTAGCCACGTGATCAGTGCATGATCAGCCACGTGATCAGTGCATGATAGCCACGTGATCAGTGCATGATCAGTCACGTGATCAGTGCATGATCATCCGTGATCAGTGCATGATCAGTCACGTGATCAGTGCATGATATAGACGTGATCAGTGCATGATCAGTCACGTGATCAGTGCATGATCAGCCACGTGATCAGTGCATGATAGCCAGTGATCAGTGCATGTAGCCAGATGATCAGTGCATGATCAGTCACGTGATCAGTGCATGATCAGCCACGTGATCAGTGCATGATAGCCACGTGATCAGTGCATGATCAGCCACGTGATCAGTGCATGATCAGTTACGTGATCAGTGCATGATCAGCCACGTGATCAGTGCATGATCAGACACGTGATCAGTGCATGATCAGCCACGTGATCAGTGCATGATAGCCACGTGATCAGTGCATGATCAGTTACGTGATCAGTGTATGATCAGCCACGTGAACAGTGCATGCTCAGTCACGTGATCAGGGCCTGCTGAGCTGCGTGATTACTGTCTGCTCATCTGCTTGACAATTGTCAGCTGTGCTGCGTAATTCCTGCCTGCTCAGCTGCTTGATTATTGCCAGCTGAGCAGCATGATTCCTCACAGCTGAGTTCCATGATTATTGCCTGCTGACTGTTTGATTCGTGCCTACTCAGCTCTTTGTTTATTGCCTCCAGAGGCACATGATCAGTGTATGATAGCAAACATGATCAGCGCATGATCAGTCACATGATCAGCGCCATTAAGTCACGTGATCACTACATGATAGTCATGTGATCAGTCCATGCTCAGTCACGGTATCAGTGCATGATCAGCCACGTGATCAGTGCATGATCAGTCACATGAGTGTATGATCATCCACGTGATCAGTGCATGGCAGTCATGTGATCAGTGCATGATATAGACGTGATCAGTGCATGATCAGTCACGTGATCAGTGCATGATAGCCACGTGATCAGTGCATGATCAGTCACCTGATGGGTGTATGATCATTCACGTGACCTGTACATGGTAGCTACATGATCATTGCATGATCAGCCACGTGAGTAGTGCATGATAGCCACGTGATCAGTGCATGATCAGTCACGTGATCAGTGCATGATCAGTCATGTGACCAGTACATGGTAGCTGCGTGATCATGCATGATCAGCCACGTGATCAGTGCATGATCAGCCACGTGATCAGTGCATGATCAGCCACGTGATCAGTGCATGATCAGTCACGTGATCAGTGCATGATCAGTCACGTGATCAGTGCATGATCAGTCATGATCAGTGCATGATCAATTACGTGATCAGTGCATGATCAGTCACGTGACCAGTGCATGATAGCTACGTGATCATTGCATGATCAGCCACGTGATCAGTGCATGATAGCCACGTGATCAGTGCATGATCAGCACGTGATCAGTGCATGATCAGTCACGTGATCAGTGCATGATCAGTCACGTGATCAGTGCATGATCAGCCACGTGATCAGTGCATGATCAGTCATGTGTCAGTGCATGATGCCCGTGATCAGTGCATGATCAGTCCTGTGATCAGTGCATGATCAGCCACGTGATCAGTGCATGATCAGCCACGTGATCAGTGCATGATCAGTCACGTGATCAGTGCATGATCAGTCACGTGATCAGTGTGTGATCAGCCACGTGAACAGTGCATGCTCAGTCACGTGATCAGTGCATGATGAGCTGCGTGATCACTGTCTGCTCATCTGCTTGACAATTTCAGCTGAGCTGCACGATTCCTGCCTGTCATCTCCTTGACAATTGCACCTGTGTAATTCCTGCCTGCTCATCTGCTTGATTATTGCCAGCTGAGCAGCATGATTTCTCAGAGCTGAGTTCCATGATTATAGCATGCTGACTGATTCATGCCTACTCAGCTCTATGTTCATTGCCTCCAGAGGCACATGATCAGTGTATGATCAGCAAACATGATCAGTGCATGATCAGTCACATGATCAGTGCATGATAAGCCACGTGATCAGTGCATGATCAGTCACGTGATCAGTGCATGATCAGTCACGTGATCAGTGCATGATAGCCACGTGATCATTGCATGATCAGCCACGTGATCAGTGCATGATCAGCCACGTGATCAGTGCATGATGCCACGTGATCAGTGCATGATCATGTCACGTGACAGTGTATGATCAGCCACGTGAACAGTGCATGATCAGCCACGTGATCAGTGCATGATAGCCACGTGATCAGTGCATGATCAGTTACCTGAGCAGTGTATGATCAGCCACGTGATCAGTGCATGATCAGTCACGTGATCAGTGCATGATCAGCCACGTGATCAGTGCATGATATCACGTGATCAGTGCATGATCATCACGTGATCAGTGTATGATCAGCCACGTGAACAGTGCATGCTCAGTCACGTGATCA